>NW_006399901.1:3440689-3444210 GCF_000299155.1 Elephantulus edwardii | reverse complement strand
CAGAGTGCTTGTCAAAGCCAGTTCTGATTAATCTCCTTTGTCAGAGCTCACATTTCAATAGGAGTGGCATCCACTTCCTAAACAACATGCCTCTGGAAACTCTATGAACTTTTATAAACGATGGTAGTTATTGAAAGGCTCTAGGTCTGTTGTTCATAGGGTCACTATGAGTTGAGCTCTACTTGACAGTAATAAACAACTGGTGGCCTAGTGACAAGAAGCTGCCCTGCAATCCCAAAGGCACATAGTTCGAGGCTACCAGTTGCTTCACGGGAGAAAGATGAGCAATCTCGTCCTGGGAGATTAAATGTAATGTAAATGAAAAAATGCATGGAACATAGTACACTTACATGAAACATAATGTACATGAATGATAAAAATATAAATTAAAAAATTTACCTTAAAAACTCAGAGAATGATTATATAAAACACAATGTGTATGAACTTAACATAATGTAAAGAAATTTTTATATGAAAACCAATAAAAAATCTTTTTAAAAAACTCAAAAAAATTACAAAGTCAAAAGGGCACAATAGCTTTTCATATTTCTATGTACAGATATGTACAATGCATATACTTTTACTTTAACTATTTTATACTGCATATGGTGTCAAATTACTATTTTCTTCCAACTCCAGATTGCATTTGTGGATGTCTTTCCACATTTTAATTGAATGTATATTTAACACCACATGCAGTTAAATAGAATTCTATGATGCCTTTGAGCTGTGGTGCTGGAGAAGAGTGTTGAATACCATGGACTGCCAGGAGAACAAACAAATTCATCTTATAGTGGGTGCAGCCAAGCTGCTCCTTGGAGGCAAGGATTCTGAGGCTTCATCTGACATACTTTGGACATGTTGCAAGGAAGGACCGTCTTGGACAGGGATATCACGCTTGGGAGGGTGGAGGGACAAAGAAAGAGAGGAAAACCCTTGATGAGATGGATTGATACAGTGACTGGGGTAATGAGGGTAGGTGTGTCACAGACGGTAAAGTCAGCACAGGATAGAGCAGTTTTCAGGGCTGTTGTACAGGCTATGAGTCACCAGTGACTCGGCAGCACATAACAACAACATGTATATCATTATATATAATTAAATCATTGTATGTATGTAATTATATGTAAATAAATAGAAGTATACCCAAATCTAGCAGTGGTTATATTTAGAAGAGGGTGCTTCTGTTTACACTTTTCCAAATTTTCCACAAAGAGGCTGTATGGTTTTAGAACTAGAAAGCAATTCCTTAAAGCCTTTAACAATTAAAAATGACATCTTTAGAGCTGTCTCAGATCCACTCACAGAGGCTGAGGGATGGAAATAAAGCATGCACGTAAACTGGGTATTTGTTTTGGGGTTGTTGTTGTTGTTGTTGTTAGATGCTGTTGAGTTGAGTATGACTCACAGCAACCCTATGAACAAAAGATCTGAACCCTGCTCTATCCTGCTCCATCCTCACACTTCCTGACACACAAGAGCCCATTGCAGCTGTCAGCATGTCCTCATTTCAACTGACTTCCAGTGTGCGTTCTACCACTACATCACTATAACTACCCACTTCCTTTAATAGTCATAGTGTTTTCAAAGGAAGGGAAACGTCACTAAGTACTAATGGAAAACACGATTAGTGTAACCGAGCCTAGAAAGCAGGTCTCTCAGTCCAGCTCATCTGATACCAGATCTGAGATCAACTAGGAGATTAAGTCAACATTGTCATTTTCAAATGATTTAAAAAAAAAAAAAAAGCAAAGCCCAGAGAAAGGAATTGATTTGAGTTTACTCATTAATTTTATCTCTCCTTCCACATCCTTAGGAAGGCAGTATATGCACACTGAGGACAAGAGTCAAGAATTGTCCAAGGCATTGGATAAATAAATGCTTGTATATGTCCTCTCGGCTTCTCAATTTAAAGGAGCTAATAGATTTTTGGGAAAGGGATCGTTTATATCCAAAACTGTGTTCAAGTCTCTTCTGAACTGCCCTGATGGGAAGCAGTGACTCTGAACCAATCCCATCAAGTTCGTGTATTGATCTGCATTGCCCTTTCACTTCAGACTCCTCCCTGATCCTTTCAGGACTCACCTTTCAACTTGATGGTGGTGGTGGTTGTAAAGTTCCATTGTGTTGTGTATGACTCATAGCAATCCTATGACCAACAGATTTGAACCCTATCATATCCTGTGCCATTCTGGCACTCATCAACATTTGAGTCCGTTGCCACAGACACTATATGAATCCATATTGTTGAGGTTCTTCCTTTCTTTACAGACAATCCACCTTTCCAAGTATGATGTCCCTTTCCAAGGAACAGTCTCTCCTAACAACCTGTCCAAAATATGTGAAACAATGTTTTATCCTCTTTGCTTCCAAAAAACACTCTGGTTGCACTTTCTCCAAGACATGCCTGTTTGTTCTCTTGGCAATCCATGGGATATTTAACACTCTTCTCCAACACCACAACTCAAATGCATCAATTCTTCTCCTGCCATCCTTATTCATTATCCAGCTCTCAGATGAACAACATGTGATTGGAAACATTGTGGTTTGGGTCAGACACACCTTAATCTTTAAACTGACATCATTGTTCTTCAGAACTTTGAGCTCTGGTGGCCTACTGATAAGAAACTGCATTCCACAGGAGAAATATGGGCAATCTCCTTCCATGTGATGAAATTGCTTCTGAAGACCTGCTTGAAGGTTAACTATGAGCAGGTTCTGACTAGATGGTGCACAGCAAGAATTCCTCTTGGATATAGTATCTATTTTCTTAGTGAGCTCTCTCCAACAGGGGAAAGTTAGAGACGTTTAACCTTTGATCCTTGCCATTTCTCAGAATCATACTTCCGGGGTTGAGACAGAAGACAAAGTGGGACTGGTATACACAGCATATTTTGTTTCTCAAAATCTAGCCAACATTTAGACTCACTCCTCACTGTGGCGTCATCATCAGGTCTGTTTATTCTTTTACAGCTCACATCACCATGAACAATAGTTGCCTTTCATTCATTATCTTCACAAATACCTCTCCTTGCTCAAAAATTCAAGCACGCAGGGAGCTGGGAATTCACAGCCAAAACGAACATTTTCCCACTGGTTTTTGGTACAAAGGTGGATGAGGTTTTCTGTTGGCATGAGTAAGTCAAGGGCACACGAGACCACTCCTTCCACTGATACAGATAGACCTATTCTTGGGATTATCAACAATTCTGGGTTTCTCAACTAAGGAACCTGATTCAAATGTATTCACTCTCCCCTCAGGGCCTTCGTCCATCTGCTCCATCTTTAAACTGTATATGTTCCTATCTTTACTTACTGGATGCTTCACTCTGATCTTTCCAGTCTGAGCCTAAACGTCCAGTCCTTAGAAATATGCTAATTAAAAGGTAGTATTTTGAGCCTGTTCAGAAATAACTCAGAAGAACGACCTTAAGATCTACTTCTAAAATTCAGCCATTGAAAAATCATTCAGAGGACAGGTCTACTCTGATCTACACAGGTCACGAGTTGGAATCAACTCC
>NW_006399901.1:3416468-3440224 GCF_000299155.1 Elephantulus edwardii | reverse complement strand
ACACATAGACTATTATGGAGATTGATTTTGGAATTTAGATGCACTCTTATTGATTGTGCTTGGCTGTACATGTACATATCCTTGAAGATGTATCATTAACACTGCTGTTTGCAATTTTACACGTTTCTCTCCAATATATGTATTAGCACCTAACCCAGAATTTTTTTAAGTGAATTTTTTTATTTTTATACTGTTTTACTTATAAAATTCATATACATTGTTTTCCATACTGATCTTTCCCATTTCCTTTACCCTCTCCTCCCTCCACCCATCCTATGATTGACCCCCCCCCCCCGACAATCTTCACCCTCCTGCTCCCACCCTTCTCCCCTTGGATCCTCACACATGTTCTACAGTAATGGTCTTACACTGTGTTTGTTCTTAAGGAACTGAGTTAGTTCACTCAGCATAATGCTCTTCAGTCCCTCCCGAGTTAGCAAGTGATTTGCAAACTCATTGCTGCTGCGTGCTGCGTAGTATTCCATTGTGTGAATGTACCATAATTTCTCAATCCGTTCCATTGTGGTTGGATGTTTTGGCTTTTTCCATGTTCTTAAGTTGGTGAATAACATTGCTATGAACACTGCTGTACAAGTCCCAGTTTGTGCCTCAGTTCTTATTTTCTCAGGGTATATTCCAAGCAGTGGAATATCTGGGTCATATGGTCATTGTTCAGCTTTTTGAGAAAATGCCAAACTACCTTTCAGAATGGTTGTACCATTTTACAATCCCACCAACAATGTACACAATTTGGTGGGTGGAGGGAGGGGTGGGTGAAGCCAATGGGAAGATCTGGTGTGAAAAACAATGCATACAAACTTTGTAAATAAATTAGTATATTTTTAAAAAGTAAATACTATAATAGGCAAAGGCATAAAGACAGAAAAAATGCTGGTGCTCACCAAGGGCTACGTGTATGGAGTTTCTCTTTGGGATAGTGAAACTGTTTAAGATATAGATAGTAATGAAGGATGCAAAACATTGTAAATATAATGGACGGGAATGTATTTGCAATGAATAAATCATTGATTATAATATAAAATTTTTTAAAAGGGTCTCTGGAGAAGCAATACAATAACAATAATGAAATTATAATACACAACCTCTGAAATAGTACTAACTATATACACTGTCTTTAGGAACTCTGGTGGCCTTCAGTGGGTAAGGGTTCAAAGCCACCAATTGCTCAATGGGAGAAAGATGGGCTATCTCTGCCCATGTGATTTACACCTTCTGTAAATCCACTGGATGGTCAGCTCTGGGTCAATTCCAACTGGATGACAATGAGTTTGAACTTTTGAGTCTTTATACTGTATCTGATGATGTAGTCTGTAGCAAGTTGCACTGCTAACCCAAAGGCTGTATTTCAGTTTGAATCCAGTGATGCTTCCAGAGAAAGGGTGGACTGTCTCCTCCTATTTCAATACAGCCTCAGAAGCTCAATAGACAGTCACGGTACATTGGAACTGACTTGACTGCACTGTGGGAGATCCACTGTCCTAAGATTTTCATTCTTAAAATGACTCTGACATGAATTCTGTGATCTTTACTTTGCAGTGAGGGCACTGGGACATAGAAGGTTTAAGTAACTTACTCAAAGTCACCCAAAGCAAGGAACTGGTGGAGAAGGTTTCAAACCGAGAGACAGCCTGACTTCAAAGTCCATGCTCTTAACCTCAACTTAACATTAAGCTTCCAAAAGCATGCGCACAGCTGGTTGTTGTTGTTGTTGTTGTTAGGTGCTGTCAAGTTGAGTATGACTCACAGCGACCCTGTGAACAAAAGATCTGAACCCTGTTCCATCCTGCACCATCCTCATACTTCCTGACACACAAGAGCTCACTGCAGCAGTCACCGTGACAATCCACCTGGTGGAGAGTCTTCCTCTCCATTGTCAACCCTCCACCCTTCTCAGCATCATGCCCAAAGTATGTGAGGCTCAATATTGCTATGCTAATGATAATCATATTTGAGGCATGTTGCTAGGAGAGTCTATTCCTTGGAAAGCGTTCTCATGCTTGGAAAGATGGAGAGAGTCAGTGAAACAGGGGAAGACCTTCAACAAGGTGGATTGACACAGTGATGGCAGCAATGGATTTAAGTGTGTCAGAAACGATGAGGATGGTGCAGGATATAGGACAGGGTTCAAGTCTGTTGTTCACAGGATCGCTATGAGTCACACTTGACTCAATGGTACCTAGAAATAACAATGACAAACAGAAAAAGTTCAGATATATTTCTAATGTAGATAATCTAAAGGGTCCAGCTGAGTGGACAATTTCAGTTCTCCTCCAACTTCAATCAATTACATTTGATTCTATTTCACTTTTCTTCTTCCGTGTCTACAAAAGTGTTAAATTATTAGAAAATTCTGGGAAGTCAGCTGGAGGTACAGATAAGCCAGGAGTTTAGGTTCTAACTAGATTACAGGATCCCAGCTACACATCAATCAATGGATGCCTAGAAGCACAAAGAATACAGCAGGTTATATGAGTGGCTGGGCATTATTCCAAGCAGTTCATCAAAGGACACTGTGAAGAACAGAAAGCAATTGTCTTGTTATTTGCCATAGAGTTGTAATCGACCCATAAATGACCCTCTAGTGGGTTTTCAGAGGCAGTAAATCGCACGGGAAGAGACTGTTCATCCTTCTCCCATGGAGGATGGAAATTAGCCCTGCCCTCAAAAAGTAAAACCAAAAAGAGGAGAAGGGGAGTAGAGAAGAGGAAGAAGAGATAAAGAAAAATGTTCAAAAGGAGAAGATGGAAGTAGACAAGAAGCAGAGAGAGAACATGCGAGGGGTGAATAAAATGAAAAGGTAAAGGAACAGAAGCAGGAGAAAGAGGAAGACGGAAGAGTGAAAAGAAGAAGAGGAGGAGACAGATTATTCAAGAGCAAGGCAGGAACTCACTCACTGAGGCATAACTAAGATTCATATCAACGGGCACCACCAGGTTCTACAAACACATCCCCCGGGCTGAGAAGTACCCAACGTCCAGAGATAGTGAGGGAGCCTGGCCACAGCACATTTTGCTAAGGCTCTGATTACAGCCAAGCATGAAGGTCTGTCGACAAGTCCTTTCTCCCTCCTTTAATTTAGCAAACCATCAACAAACGAATGGCTAGAGAAGCTGTGGTATATTCGCACAATGGAATACTATGCTGCATTAAAAAACAAGGAACTCATGCAATATTATTCAAAATGGTTGACTCTGGAGAACATTATGCTGAGTGAAATATCCCAGTCACAAAAGGACAAATATTACATGATGCCACTGTTGTAGAATGGGACTGTCCTTGGGGTTGGGGAGAGACTGAGTAAGATGGGTTCAATAATGTATACTACACTGAAACAGAGGAGGGAGAGAACCGTTTAAAAGAGAGATATAACTGGGTATTTCTGTCATCACAGGAGACTAGAGTGAGGGCTACATGGTGGAGGGGACCTGGGGGAGGGTTTGTAAAACAATGAAAGAATCTTTTCTTTTACTTTTCCATAATTTTTGGACTCATGTACTTATAACTTGTTAGTCAAATTTGTGTCTTCTAGGTTGCAACACCCCCATGATACATCTTCAAGGATATGAACATGTACAGCCAAGCACAATCAATAAGAGTGCATCTAAATTCCAAAATCAATCTCCATAATAGTCTATGTGTTTCCTACTGCCAAAGGGACCCTTTAGAGTAGTGAGAGAAGATCTTCACCCTGAAACCCACAGCGTCCCTTTTCAGCAGGAAGTAGCTAAGAGAATACACCATCCCCTTTTCCTTATGACTCAGGGTGAAGTCTCTCTCAGGGAGGAGTGATGGGGAATGGCAAAGGATACACTGACAAAGAAGATTAATCAGAACTGGCTTTGGCAAGCACTGTGGCATTTGGACAAGAACAAACTGGGAGGAGGGTAGAGAGAATAGTGCAACAATGAATGAGTAGAAGCCCAAAATCTCTGTAAATGTTTATGAAAATTAATAAAATATAATTATAGAAAAAAAATAATTTAGCAAATATTACAACAAAAGAGCAACAGCTGAGGCTACTTTTGTACAAACACATATATGGCTCATGGGATGTGGGCTCTTGGTTTGAAGGTACAGAGTTGAGGTTTCAGGGAACATCCCAGTTAATTGGCCTAATGAGGATAGTTATGGAAAGATTTCAAGTGTTTTGTTCATAGCGTCGCTATGAGTCATGCTTGACTCAACAGCAATCGACAACAACAACAACGTGTGTAGAACTTCTGCTTTGCATCCTACTTTGTTACCGACTACATGTGGTCCTAGAAGCTTACACATGGCCATCCAAGCTACAGTTTTTGGTCTCTATTCACCTGAAGGAAGAGGAAATGGAACATGTAGCTAATTGTGTACTTGCGAACACATGCGTACACAGACCTTATGGTGTCATATGATCAGAAGAAAAAAAATGCAGAATAGATCTTCCAATTCTCATAGAATCCAGATTTTTCTGGAGCCATGGAGACTGAATGAACCTCCAAAACTATTATCCTGAGATAATCTTTAAACATTAAATTTTTAAGTGTCCCCTGAAACCTTCAACACTTTTTTAAATTGGTTTGCATACACTCATTCATATACATTGTATTTCATTCATATGTCTTGTGTTTTGTTCTCATACATTGTGTTTTATATAATTAATTAATTACTACTGAGCTCTGCCTATTATCACCCTGTGTCTTCAAGTCCTTTTTACATCTTTTCCTATTCCTTCAGCATCCCCTTCCACCCACTAACCTCTGTTATTCTAGTGATTTCTGCCGCCCTTGCACTATTCTCGCCCTCCTTCCCCCATCGCCTTACCATTTGAACATTTATATATCTCTTGCTCAATTGTCTCCTATTTTCTTAATAAGTGATCTTGTGTCCTTTTGTTCAGTGCTGTTTTTCAACTACAACAGAGTAACTTTACAGGCCAAGAATACCCATCTTGAGCCTGGTGCCCTTTCTAAGTAGTTACTTTCTCTCTTTTGTGGATCAAATTGACAAGAACAAGTCAAAAAAATCAGCTAAGGGATTTAAGGGGCCGTGATTTTATGTTAACAGGGGTAGCGTTGAAAAGGAGGGGGAGAATGGTGGGACCCCTTGAAGAATGTGATCCATGTCACTGAATTGTGTGGGGAGAGATTGCGGGATCGCTGCGTATACTCTCTCAACAACGATGGCAAATAAAATCATGTTTCAACTGTTTGGCTGATTAACAGCATCATGATACATAGTGAAGAGGTTGAGATTGTTAACAGCTTCAGTTGGCTTGGCTCCACAATCAACACTGTGGGTACCAGCAGCCAGGAAATTAAAAGACAAATTGCACAGGGAAAGGATGCTATCAGGGACCTCTCCAGGGTACTGAAGAACAATGTTAGTCTGGAGTCTAAGGTGCCCCTGATCCAGGCCATGGTCTTTGCAATTACTTGCTATAGTTCTGAAAGTTGGACAATGACTAGGGATGATAGAAAGAGAATTGAAGTCTTTGAGCTATGGTACAATAGAAGAGTATTAAATATACCATGGACTGATAGAACAAATAGGTTCATCCTAGAGAGGGTGAAACCAGGCTGCTCCTTGGAGGCAAGGATTCTGAAGCTTCGTCTGACATACTTTGGGCATGTTGTAATGAGGGACCAGTCCTTGGAGAAGGACATCATGCTTAGAAGGTTGGAGGGACAGTGCAGGAGAGGAAGATCCTATATGAAGTGGATTGATTCAGTAACTGGGGTATGAGGGTCGGTGTGTCAAAGACAATGAGGTTGACACAGGATAGAGAAGATTTCAGGGCTATTGTAAATAGGTTCGCTAAGAGCCACAAGCAACTCAACAGCTCATAACAACAAATAGTTCCACACAGAATCAGCGAATGGTTCCAGGTTGCCCAGACTCTCCTGGAGAGCAAGCGTGCTCCACAGGATGGTGCACTTAAGGCCCCACCCCTCTGAGTAATTTCTACTGTCGCTAGCCAAAAGGGAGAGAATTTCCCTCTGAAAGCTTCCTGCTTTCACGTCCCCACATAATCTTTGCAATATTGCACATGGACAGATCATGGCACCAAGCCACAGAGTTACAGGCAATGGGAACAGTGGGCCACCAACCAGCCTCCAGTTACGTAAGATGCAGCTTCATGGCTTCATGTTAATCTGTTTGCTTAGCTCGTATTGAGCGTGACTCAGGCTCCTGGGAGGCTGATGTCAGCCCTGGGTAAGCTGACTCCTCTTGTTATCCAGCCCTGAGTCTGTACCTCTTCCTATATTGTCCTTTATTTCTATTCCAAACTATTTCTTGCTCCCTCAATCTCATTGGGGTTTTTGTAGGGGTGGGAAAACCTCTTAGTACTTCATCTGTCACCAGTCCTTCTGAACTCCTTCTGAAGCATCCTAGACTGCAGCAATATCCCAAACAGGACTCTCCTCTGTCCAGTCTGTTTTCCAACTACAAACTATAACCTCCAGCTGCTTTCTCCCCAAACCGCTGGTGTATCAGCCTAGAGACCATCAGCATTCCCTCTTCCTAAAAGAGATGAACAAAATGAAGTCAAGAAATCAAAGATGTATTGCAGTTGGAAAATCTGCTGTAAAGGAACTCTCCAAAGTACTGAGGAGCAACGATGTCACTTTGAAGACTAAGGTGTGCTTGATTCAACCTATTGAAAATGGTCTTTTAATTGAAAATGTGTTTTCAATCACTTGCTCTGTGTCTGAGCTGGACAATGACTAAGGATGACAGAAGAAGAATTGATGCCTTTGAGTTGTGATGTTGGAGAAGAATACTGAATAGCCCATAGACTGCCAAAAGAACAAACAGGTCTTAGAGAAGGTGAAGCTGGAGTGCTCCTTAAAAACAGCAACGGCAAAGCTTCATGTGTAAGGAGGTGATAGAAAATACTGTGCAACAGGTGCAGCGTAATCTTCAAAATGGTATCTTTACTTTTATAACAGTAATCTCTTAGCTTTTAAGAGTCCTTTTGTGGTAGATTTGTCCAATGTGATATATCATGTGATTTCTTGACTGCAAATACATATGTACTATATACACTATGTCATGTATGTATTCACACGAAACACATTAAAATTCCTCCAGAAGACATCAGGGTGTTCGTCAGGGATATATTCTGTCTCCATACCTTTTCAATCTGTATGCAAAAGAGATCATCTGGCACTCTGGGCTGTACGAGGAGGAATGTGGCATCAGGATTGGTGGGAGAGTCATCAACAGTCTGCGTTATGCAGATGGCACAACCCTGCTTGCTGAAACTGATGAGGACCTAAAGCGCTTGCTGCAGAAGGTCATGGACCACAGCCTT
The DNA here is from genome assembly GCF_000299155.1 of Elephantulus edwardii. Lineage (NCBI taxonomy): Eukaryota > Metazoa > Chordata > Mammalia > Macroscelidea > Macroscelididae > Elephantulus > Elephantulus edwardii. Next base: position 3,432,909 of record NW_006399901.1, on the reverse strand, counting down.
CAATATGGATTGAAGCTCAACATCAAGAAAACAAAGATTCTCACCACTGGGCCAATTGGCAATATCATTATGAATGGTAAAGAGATTGAGATTGTTAACAATTTTCGTTTACTTGGCTCCACAATCAGAACTCTTGGTACCAGTAGCTAGGAAATCAAGAGACAAATTGCATGGGAAAGACAGCTGTCAGGGACCTCTCCAGAGCACTGAAGAGCAAAAATGTCAGTCTGGAGAGTAAGGTGTTCCTGATCCAGGCCATAGTCTTCACAGTTGCTTACTATGTGTCAGAAAGCTGAACAATGACTAGGTATGATAGAAGAAGAATTGAAAACTTTGAGTGGTGGTGCTGGAGAAGAGTGTTGAAAACACCATGGACTGCTTGGAGAACAAACAGGTTTGTCCTGGAGAGGGTGAAGCCAAGCTGCTCCTTGGAGTCAAGGATTCTGAAGCTTCGTCTGACATACTTCGGACATGTTACAAAGAGGGACCAGTCCTTGGAGAGGGACGTCATGCTTGGGAGGGTGGAGGGACGGCGCAGGAGAGGAAGACCATTGATGAGATGGATCAATTCAGTAACTGAGGTAATGGTAGTAGATGTGTCAGAGACAATAAGGTTGGCATAGGATAGAGCAGGGTTTAGGGCTTTTGTACACAGGATCACAATGAATTGCAAGCAACTCAATGGCACATAACAACAACAGTCTCTTCCAGTAGCTTCTCAGGCTGTTTATTCCTTCTGCAACACCAGTTAACAGGTCTTTTTCTTCTTAGGTGCTGTCAAGTTGAGTACAACTCATAGCAACCCTATTAACAACAATAGGCTTGAATCTTGTCCTGTCCTGCACCATCCTCATCATCTCCGACACACTTGAGCCCACGCAGCAGTCACTGTGACAATCCATCTCGTAGAGGGTCTTCATCTCTTTCACTGGCCCTCCACCTTTCCAAGTATGTTGTTCCTCTCCAAGAACCGACCCCACCCAACACCATGTCCAAAATACGTTCGATGAAACTTTACCATCCTTGCTTCGAGGAGCACTTTAACTGCACTTGTCCCAAGATGTGTTTGTTCTCTTGGAAGTCCAGGGGGTATTAAGTACTCTTCTCTAAATCACAACTCAAAAGCATCAATTCCTCTCCTGTCATCCTTACTCATTTTCCAAATTTGAGATGCAAAAGAATGTGGCTTGAACCAGATGCACCTTAGTCTTTAAAACTGACACCATTGTCCGTTAACACCTTCAAGGGGTCCTTGACAATGGATTTATCCAATGCAACACATCTTTAGATTTCTTGACTGCTGGTGCCAATAGTCTTGTCTTTCTGGAAGTAGATAGAGGGGCCAAGAGACTGGAAGAAAGTTCCATAGCCAACCCCTGAGACACTCTCCTTGGGTCAAGACCATTGAGAACTGAAAAATTCTCTGACTTCCTATACCAGTGTTGTTGTTTATTGCCATCGTGCCAAGCACAATTCATAGCGACCCCATGAACAAAAGGCCTGAAGCCTTTCCTCACCCATCGGCATTTATCAAAGTTCACAGAGATTCCAGAGGAATGCTGTTTAGGAAGTGGATGCCATCCTGCTTCCAGTATCAGGTTCTAATTGATCACATCTTTTATTACAGAGTCTTATATGGTTTAAAATACTTCCTCAGTTTGGAGGAAATGATATTTTCTTGCATCACATGTTATCCTTTAATTTCTTCCTCCATGTATGCGTTGCTTCATGTTTAAAACCCATTATTAGATTTTTTAATGAAAGCTGCCATGTTTATCTTTCTTCTCAGACAGACTTTTTAAAATTTTATAAGCCAGCAGAACATTATTTTCAAACAGAATCTTAACAGAGTCTACTTATATAAAGTCAACTCAGTGAATAAAAGTCAAACAGTTCTTGAGAGTGATGGCAGGGCATGGAGGAATGTCTGTGAGGAATTGATTCTGAGCTAAGAAGTGGAGCAAACAAAATTTATAATACTTTTGAATAGTGTTGTCATTGTTGTCGTGTGACATCAAGTTGGAACTGACACATAGCTAACCCTCCAGTGGGTTTTCAGAAGTAGTAGGCCACACTGGAGAGGGACATCATGCTTGGGAGGGTGAAGGGACAGTGCAAGAGAGGAAGACCCTTGACGAGATCAATTGGCTCAGTGACTGGAATAATGGGGGTAGATGTGTCAGAGACGATAAGGTTGGCTCAGGATAGTGTAGGGTTCAGAGCTGTTGTACATGGAGTCACTATGAGTCACAAGTGACTCGATGGCATGTAAGAACAAGGTCACATGGGAGGAGACTGCCCATCTTTCACCCACGGAGTAGTTGGTGTATTCGAATTGTGTACCTGTGCATTGGCAGCATGAATTCTTACCACTAAGCCACCAGAGCTCACTTTAGAATATTTAGAATATTGTAGTAGTAGTAGTAGTAGTAGTAATTGTTGTTGTTGTTGTTGTTATGTGCCGTTGAGTCACCTGAGACTCATAGCGACCTTATGTACAAGAGCCCTAAACCCTGCTCTGTCCTTTGCCAACCTCACTGTCTCCGACACACCTACCCTCATTACCCCAGTCACTGAACCAATCCATCTCATCAAGGGTCTTCCTCTCTTGTGCTGTCCTTCCACCCTCCCAAGCATAACATCCCTCTGCAAGGACTGGTCCCTCTTTACAACATGTCCAAAGCATGTCAGACAAAACTTCAGAGTCCTTTCCTCCAAGGAGCAGCCCAGTTTCACCCTCTCCAGGCTGAACCTGTTTGTTCTCCTAGCAGTCCATGGTATATTCAATACTCTTCTCCAGCACCACAGCTCAAAGTCATCAATTCTCCTTCTATCCTCCCTAGTCATTGTTCAGCTAGTATATAACTAGCCTTTATTGAATCTGAGACTATCACTCAACTACTGTAAGACATGCCGTGGACATAAAAAAAGAAAAGAAATAACACCACCTTAGCGAACCACTGGTAATAAGGCACAGTTCCATTTCAGAGACATTAAAATGGGATCCATGCATGTATGACTGGAGCTGATGATTTGCAGGAGCAGAAATCAATCCTCCTGTGAATCACATCCATTTGCTCGCATGATCAGTCTGAGAGCTAAACTGTCAAGGGACAGCTATGGTTTCATTAAGTAGTAACATCCAGTTATTGAACACCATGGTGATCTGAACCATTACAAATGCTCACTGGGCATAGCTTGGGCATCGTGGCTGGCCCTGCACTTCTTAATGATCAGAATGCTGAGGGCTGTCACACACATCGCATGTAATCCTTACACTAACCTCTGAAAGCAGGTATCAATCTCTTCTCCTAGAGGGATGCAAACGGAAGGTCAGGGAGTGCTGCAGATTGAATTTTATCCTCCCGAAAATATGTGTTGGAAATCTTGGCCCAAATAACTATTGATGTGATCCTCTTTGGAAAGAAAAGGGTTCTTTTGTTATGTGAATGAGGTGGTACCAGTGGGTGAGTCCTAAATCTAATGGTTTCTGAACATGGAAAGCATAGGATGGACACAGAGACACAAAAGTGGGGAGGCAGATGCTGAGGTAAGCAAAAGTGGTACCAGTGGGTGAGTCCTAAATCTAATGGTTTCTGAACATGGAAAGCATAGGATGGACACAGAGACACAAAAGTGGGGAGGCAGATACTGAGGTAAGCAAAGATTGACAGTAGCCATCAAATAAGAAGTGATGTCCTTAAAAGACATCAACATGAAGGAGCTCTGGTGGCCTAATGGCAAGAAACTGTGTTGCGATCCTGAAGGTGTGCTGTTTGAGTCCACCAGATGCTCTGCTGGAGAAGGAGGGGCAATCTCCTCCTGTGCCAGTCAGATCCGATTCAACGGCACACAACAAAGAAAAAGAAATAAAATTTTTTTTTTAAAAAATAAAATAAAAAGATGACTGAAAAACATGACTGAACCCCTTATTTGGAACTTAAGCCACCAAAACTATCAGAGGGAAATTACTTTCTGGTCTTTAGAGGTTCCCTTTTGTAGTATTTCTGTTAGGGCAACATTAGCAAGCAAGGATATCAGCTTAAAGATGAAGATGTGCCTAACCCAAGTCATGGCATTTCCAGTGGCTTCATAGTCATATAAACGCTGAACAATGAATAAGGAAGACAGAGTTGATTAGTGCCTTTGACTTGTGGTATTGATGAAGATTAGTGAAGATACTGCAGACTGCCAAAAACACAAACAAATTTGTCTTGGAGAAAGTGCAACCAGAGTTCTCTTAAAAGACAAATATGGTGAAACTTTGTCTTACATATTTGCTCATATGATGTTATGAGTCCTTGAAAAGAAGAAAGATGTCATCTTGTGACATGACAGGATGTTGGGAAGGGTGGAGGGTCAGCAAAGGAGAGGAGGACCCTCAACCCGGTGGATTGACACGGTGACTGCTGCAATGTGCTCTGGTGTGTCAGGAAGTATGAGGATGGCACAGTGTAGGAAGGATTCAGATCTTTGTTCATAGAGTCACCACAAGTCATGCTCAACTCGATGGCACCTAACAACAACATGCTGGGCAGAGCTTTTGCTCCATAAAAGAGAGGAAGGCCCTCAATGAGTTGGATTAACACAGTGACTCTTGAACATTGGCAAGATTATGTGGATGCAAAGTTCCATTCTGTTGTCCATAGGGGCCACCACAAGTTGTAATCAACTTGAGGCCTCTAATAACAGCAAAAATAGCTGGAAGGTACTTAAAGATCACTTCTCACTCAAGTTCCAAAGTATCAAAAACTCCATCTCCCATACTTTGGGCAGGTCGTTAGGAGGGGCCAGTCTTTGGGAAAATACATCATGCAGAGAAGGCAGAGTGTCAGCTGAAGGGAAGAAAGACCCTCAGCAAGATCAACTGACACCGTGGCTGTAACAACAGCCTCAAGTATAACAGAGATGATTATGATGGCACAGGGTAGGGTCCAATTTAGATCTGTGATTTATAGGTTTGCTATGACTCGTGGTTGACTAACAATAACCACCAGCTCATTCAGGAATTCCCTCCCAATCTCCTTAATAGAGGCAATGGTCTCAGTAAATTTGATCAGATAGGTGAGCGTTTAATCAAACCAGTGATCCCCACACTTATTTGATCATCAAAAACGGCATTGAAGTTTATGGGGGAGAGAATAGTCTAAAAGTACTATATTTTAGGGCATTATTTTTATCATAGGAGTCCGCAATGAGGGTTGCAGAGTGGATTATATTTGGGGGTGGGGGTGAGGTCTGGGGAGGTGCGGAGAGATTGTGTACCAATGAGGGAGTTTTTCTTTTGCTTTCCAAGGAGAGGAGCAAATGGAGTGGGGGGGAGTGTTTGGGGAGAAGGGTGCAACAATGAATGAATGGAATTCCAAAATCTCTGTAGATGTTCATTGAAATGAAAAATAAACAAACTAAGTTAACAAAAAAATAAATAAAAATGTAAAAAAAATATCTGGGAAAGGAAGCTCTGATGGCCAAGTGGCAAGAAGCTGTACTACAATCCCAAAGGCACGTAGTTCAAATCCACCAGATGCTCTGCTTAAGAAAGAGGAGCAATCTCCTCCTGTGTCAGTTGGATCTGATTCGATGGTACACAACAAGGAAAGGAAAAAGAAAATCCAAAATATCCTTTAAAAAAAAACAAAATAAGAAAAAAATTTTTTAAAGTCTGGGAAAGGGGTTTTTTTTGTGTTTTTTTTAAGCAGTACCTGAAAAACTTTATTTCCAATAAAGTATATTACAATTTGAAAACAACAAAGACATGTTATTTCATTTTTTCACTGTTCATTTGCCCAAATCAGTATTTGGGAAAGTTTTAAAAATTAAAACTCCCAGAGCCCATCTCTAGGGTTTATTTTTGTTATTATTTAGTAGTCTCCAGCTGATCCATGGGGGAAAGATGGACAAAACCCACTGGAGGGTCAGCTGTGTGTCGGTTCTGACTTGATGGGACACAACAACAACAGGTCCAACAGGTCTGAAGTAAAGAACCCATATCTGTAGAAAGCATAACAGATGATTCTAATACATGGACAGGTTTAAAAACCGCAAATGTAAATCTCAAGGCGTATTCTATGTAAGCTACTACTGGAGGTCGAGAGTCCAATTTCAGCCTTGTAGAGGAAGTAGTGACTCCTGCACAAAAAAATAAAGCTGTGTGTCTTTGTTGGTCAGAATTATCCAATGCCAAGACATGTATAAGGAAGATAACATCTACGGGAAACCCCATATGAATCACTGCACCCTAAAAGCTTTGGGTGGGGCTAATCTCTCTCATCAGCCACCCCTCAACCCAAACGCAGGTCTGGGAACCATTAGGAGGAAAGAGAGTGTCTCTGGTTAGGTTGTATTGTTTTTGCCCAGCCTAACCTAAAATGTTCTTACCTCTGGTTTCTCCCATTACTGCTTCTCCAAGACACAGACATTGGAAATGCAGGCTTTGTTCTTGTTCTAGATGATATGAGGTCGGTTCCAACTCGTTGCAATCAGAATAAAACATAGTCTGATCGAGGCCAAACCCATGAACATTGCTTGGTGGTTCATGGTCGAGCCAGTGTCGATCCATCTGGCTAAAGCTCTTCCTCTTTTTTTTTTTTCTGACTTTCTACTTTATTGTGTCCTCCTACCAATAACATGTCTACAGTACGTGAGATCAAGTCTCACCACGTTCACTTCTAAGCACCCTGGCTATACTTCTTACAAGACAGACTTCTGTTCCATTCATAGTGTATTCAATGTTCTTCACCAATACTATAATTCAAAAGATTGATTCTTCTTTGGTCTTCCTCATTCATGGTCCACTTCAATATGTATATGAAGCAATAGAAAGAAAATGTCATGACTTAGGTCAGGTACACCTTAGTCTTCTAATTGACATCATTGTTCTTTATGATACTTTGGTAGGAGAATTGTCCAATGTAATAAGTAATTTTATTCCTGACTGCTACTTCCATTGGCATTCACCATAGATCCAAATAAAATTAAACCCTTGACAAAGCCAATATTTTTTCCATTTATCATGATGTTGTTTACCAGCCAAGCTGTGAGTAGCTTGGTTTTCTTTATGTTGTAGTGTAAATTTATCCCCAAATAAACCAATCCTAGGAATTTCACGTCTTGATTATAAACAACAGAGGAGGAAAATAGTTGCTTGAAAATGGAATGGTCTGTCCTGAAAATGTGTTTGAAAAATGGAATGGTCTGTCCTGAAAATGGTCTATTTCCTTCCGTGTTGAGGGAACCTGGACACAGACTAAAGCAAGAGGGATAGCACATGATAGGTTCTCTATAGATTAAATGGAATAGATGGCAAGGGAGCTCTGTTGGCCTGGTGGCAAGAAGCTGCCCTGCAATTCCAAAGGTACACAGTTCGAGGCCACCAGCCGCTCTGTGGGAGTAGGAGCAGCATTCTCCTCCAATGTGATTAACGGTCTCTGAAAATCCACCGGAGGGTCAGCTATGGGTTGGTTCCAACTCAACGGTACACAAAACCAAAATAATTAAAGTGATGTTGTTGAGCTTTCCAAAGGAGTAAATTTAAAGTCCATTTGAATTTTTCCTACCAGGCTTGGCCATGTAGGATAGCACTGTGAATTACCTCTCTGTGATGAGGGCGGTGTTCTGGATCTGTGCTGTCCTATAAGGTGGACACTCTCCACGTGCTATTTATTTCATTTCTTTAATAATTTTATAACTAATGATTTTAGAGGCTACTATATTGGATGGTACAAGACTACGTAGCCTTGTTTTGAACACTGGCATCAGAGCTGCCTCTTCCACATCAACTTTTAAGAAAACACAGAAATTTAAGAAGGCAAAATGTTCTGGAACTGAACAAGAAAGAAGGTATCTGAATGTATATGCCTTTACACACAGGAGGGGTCGTGAGAGGCCACTGTAAATGAGCCTCTCTGGAAATTATTAGCATCAGATAAGTCACCTTAAAGATCACGAGTAAATCACTTCATTGATAATCTAAGCAATTGTGAAGATGCCAGTTATTAAAAATCCATCCCACAATGGCTGCTTCGAGGCCAACTGCCGATGTGACACAACTTCCTGGTGGCTTCCCTCTGAGCTATACATACCACACCAGTGACAGGCCACTTTCTTGATTCTCTTCTACCCACCTACTCACAGCAGTCACTCCCTTCTCTGGACATACCCTTCATTACCTCCTTTTCCACCAGCCAGTCTTGCCTGTATCTTAAGCCTAAGGAATTGCACAATTGCCACGTTGGGCAAGCAGTTACCTCTGTGAGAACTCTGGGTCAAAACGGCCACTGGGCTTTTTATGGTAATAGAGAAACTTGGATGGATAATGATTATGTTGCACTATGATGATGAACGTAATCAATGCCATTGGAGTGTACATTAAAACATACTGAATTGGCAGATGGGGTGTGTGTGTATGTAGATGTTATATATAAGCTGACACTGATGCGGGGAAGGGTGTGTATGTAGCACTCTGGTGACTTAGTGACAAGAAACTGCACTGCAAGTCCGAAGGCATGTGCTCCACAGGAGAAAGATGGACAATCTCTTCCCAAAGATTAACTGTCTCTGTAAACCTGCTAGAGAGTCAGCTATGGGTCTGTTCTGACGAGAGAGAGAGAGAGAGAGAGAGAACACACATATACATGTTGTTGTTGATTGCCTTCAAGCACGAGTCATAGCGACCTTATGAACAAAAGGTCTGAAGCCCCTCTACAACTATCGACATTTATCAGAGTTCATAATACAGGCCACATGGTGTTTAGGAAGTGGATGCCACTCCTGCTTATATATGTGTGTGTGTGTGTGTGTGTGTGTGTGTGTTTTGTTATCTATCGTCAAGTCAACTGCAACTCATACTGACCCTACGGAAGCACAATAGCTCTGAACTCTGCCCTATCCTGAGCCAATCTCATTGTTTCTGACACACCAACCACCATTACCCCAGTGACTGACTCAATCCATCTCCTCCAGGGTCTTCCTCACCTGCACTGTCCCTTCACCTTTCCAAGGGTGATGTACTTCTCCAAGGACTGGTCTCTCCTGACCACATGCTCAAAGTATGTGAGATGGAGCTTCAGAATCCTTGCCTCCAAGGTACAACTTGGTTTCACCTTCTCCAGGACAGACCTGTTTGTTCTCATTGCAGTACATGGTATGTTCCATGCTCTACTCCAGCATCACAGCTCGAAGGCATCGATTCCTCTATAATCCTTAGTCATTGTGCAGATCTTTGATGCAAAGCAAGTAATTGTAAAGACCATGGACTGGATCAGGCGCATCTGATTCATATATATACTTGCCATGATAAACTAAACTGATAAACCAACTGGAGTCTGAGGCTGATATGACGGAAGAGGCCTCTCAGTTTCTCTTCTGCCCAAGTGTATGTGGGTCCTTCAACTGAGAAAGTATCTGCCCATACACCAGTATCAAGAAAATTAAGAATACGTCTCTTAAATATGCACAATACAAATGCCATCAACATGTGAGAAAAATCCATCCTGTGGAAAGCTGATTAGAAATAGTAGAAGCATTTCCCTTCATTTACTGAATGTGTATTTATTGAAGGCTTCTCTTGTGGTTCAATTGGCATCCACTTCCTAAACAACTTGCCTCTGGAAACTATGAACTTTGATAAATGACAATAGTTATAGAAAGGCTTCAGGCCTTTTGTTCGTAGTGTCACTGAGTCATGCTTGAATTGATGGCAATCAACAATAATATGCCAAAAGACTGGAGTCTTGAATACATCCCAGGAATCATCCAGGAAGGAAAAACCCAACCATTGAAAACCCTGCAGAAGACAGTTCTCCGGTGACTGCCATTGAGTCAACTACATAACAACTGATTGTTCTCCTGTGTATCGAGCCAGGCATTCAAAGAACTCCACCACGCTCACTCCCTCAATTCTCTTCAGACTCACAGTGAACTACCATTGGATTTTAACCTGAGAAGACTGCCCTTCTTTCTCCCACAGAACCGCTAGTGAATCCAGTGCTACAGACTACGTTATACTCTCAACTTATTGCTGTCAAGGCAGAATCAATTCAAAGCTGACCTTCCAGCAGGTTTTCAGAGGCTATCGTGGAACTCCCCAGAGTACTGAAGAGCAACAATGTCAGTCTGGAAACTAAAGCGAGCCTGATCCAGGCTACAGTCTTTGCAATTACTTGGTTCGCATCAGAAAGCTGGACAACATCTAGGGATGATATAAGGAGAATTGATGCCTTTGAGCTGTGGTCCTGCAGAAGAATATTGAATTTACCATGGACTGCAAGGAGAACAAACGGGCTCCTACAGGAGAGGCTGAGACTAGGCTGCTTCTTGGAAGCAAGGATTCTGAAGCTTCATCTCACATAATTTGGGCATGTTGCAAGGACGAACTAGTCCTTAGAGAAGGATGTCATGCTTGGGAGAGTGGAGGGACAGCACAAGAGAGGAAGACCCTCGAAGAGATAGATTGATTCAGTGACTAGGGTAATGGGATAACTGTGTCAGAGACAATAATGTTGGCTCAGGATAGAGCAGGGTTCAGAGCTGTTGTAGATAGGGTCGCTATGAGTCACAAGTAACTCAGAGGCAAATAACAACATAAGTTACACAGGAGAAGTTCTATCTTTCTCCCTCTGAGCAGTTGGTGGATTTGAACAGCCTGCTTCGGGGTTGCCGTCACAATTCCTTTTCCATTAGTCCACCAACACTCTGTATGTTGTACTGTCTTTGCTAATACTGTTGTTAGGTATCATGAGGTCAAGTACAACTCATAGCGACCCTATGAACAACAGATCTGAACCCTGTCCTATGCTGTGCCATCATCTGAGTCACCAAGATGTCATCACCCCTGACATACTCAAGCAAGCCTCTGCTGCAGTCACTGTATCAATCCATCTCATCGGGGGCCTTCCTCTCTTTTGCTGACCCCTCCACCTTTCCAAGCATGATGACCCTCTCCAAGGAACAGCCTCACCCAACAACATGTCCAAAGTATGTGAGTCGGAGCTTTGCCATCTTTGCATCCAAGGAGCACTCTGACTATAGTTTCTCCAGAACAAATAAATTCCCTCTTCTATGAGTTTAGAATGTAAGCAAAAGGGTTCACTTTCTTTCCCCTCCCCTGCCATATTTGTTCTCTCCACTTCTTATTGATGTTGTTGTTGTTATTATTAGCTGTCAAGTCAATTGTACTTATGACAATCCTCCCATGCATCTAGAGTAGAACTGCTCCATAGGATGTTCAAGGCTGAGACCTTTTGAGGAACAGATAACAAGCCCGCCTTCCAAGGTAACCTGGGCAGGCTTGAACCACCAGCTGTCCAGTTAGTCATCAAGAGAGATCTTAATCATTTCACCACCTGGGGATTCCAAACAAAAATTCTCTAGAAGGTGAGTATCACCATTCCCATTTTACAGATACAGAAGTGGAAGCTAGGGTCTCTTTTGCTTCCCCACACCGACTACCTTGTATAGTCTTCTTGTTGTTGTTATTCTTGGAACGATCCTAAGCATTATTGATTTAAAGGCAATTCTCCTACCATAGGAGATTAGGGGTATCCAGGAAACCTGGTAAACAGGAGACCCATTAGCAGGCACCCCAGCAGGGAGGGAGGAAAACCACCACCATTGAAGGCCAAGAAGAAAACGGATCCCTAAAGAATGCATCATGGTTAAGGAAAAAGTATTTTGAGGAAAACTTACCGGCCACCACACCATACTTCGACCTGCCAGGAAGAAGCCTCCAACAGTCCCACGATTAGTGGAAAACATAGCCTGAGGGGAAATAGGTAAATAAAATTAATAGAAAAGTAGGACTGAGGGTACTTGTCACATAAAAGGACATACCTGCCCATCCATTCACACTTCTACACACTAGACTTTCTCAAAAACATATCATACATGTATATGCCTAGATGTAAATTGTGTTAGCAATCAAGTGTAAGCTGATTGGCTGTATCTGATCTCATTTACAAACAGCTTGGGTGGGAAGCCTCTGTGCGGGCAAACAGGATCTGGTGGGTCTGCCTTGATATTTAAAATCTGGTTTAGCCCAAAGGCCACAGGTCCGAGGGCCTGCTATTGATCTTATTCAGAAAGAATATTGTTATAAGTGATGAAGTACATGTCTGTCAGCAGCTCTGAAGCCTCCCCTGCCCTGAGCCTGTCTCACTGACTCCAGCACACCTACCCTAGTTACTCTATCAATCTATCTCATCCGGGGGTCTTCCTCTCCTGCACTGACCCTCCACTCTTCCAAGCATGATGTCCTTCTCCAAGGACCGGTCTCTCCTGACAAAGTGCTCAAGGTGTGTGAGAGAGATATACGCACACATATATGTGTTGTTGTGGAATACTGTCGAATTGGAACCTACTCACAGCTGATCGTCCAGCAAGTTTTCAAAGGCAGTAAATTGCATGACAGGAGACTGCCCATCATTCTCTAGCATAGCAACTGGTGAATTCGAACTGTGTATCTCTGCATCATCAACAGTGCACATTTTTACCACTAAGCCACCAGTTTATATTTATTGTTTTTGTTAGTTTATCATATGAGTATCTGATTCAAAGTGGCCATAGCAGGTCCATCGCATCTCACTAATGCTAGTATGTCAATATTCTTGCATTCTATTTCATTTTTAACAATTTCGATTTTCCATTTTCCAACATTCAAACTACTAACTTTTCACGTACCAATTGTTAAACAATGTTTGTTATTGATTTTCCTCATTTCAACTAACTTCCAATCTGGGCTCTACCACTATGCTACTATAACTATCTTCTTTGCTTAGTGTTCATAGGGTTTTTTAAAGCCTTTTATTTAGGAAGCAGATGGCCCACCTATCAATCAGGGAGCTCCACCACAACTCATCCACGACGGGAAATCCTTTTGGAGTTTAACACACCAGTGGCAAAGATTTCAGTATCACAGTAACCCCACATAATCTCATTTACTATGGGTTGCACGTGAGTCAAAGACACATAACAACAAACAACCACCTATGTATACACACATATACATACACATAATAAAAGTGGTGTTATGAAAAGAAAAATACAAACAGCAAACATCAAATGCTGGCGAGGTTGTGGAGAAACTGGAACCCTTATTCACTACACATACACATGGGAGTGTAGAATGGTGCAACCACTATGGAAGACAGTATGGCGCTTTCTCAAAAAGTTGCAAATAGAGATACTATTTGACCCAGCAATTCCACTACTGGGAATATACCCTAAAGAAACTATAACTGCCACCCAAGCAGATATATGCACACCCATGTTTGTTGCAGCTTTGTTCACAATAGCAAAGAGTTGGAAACAACCCAAGCACCCATCAACAAAGGAATGGACAAAGAAGCTCTGGTATATTCACACAATGGAATACTATGCTGCATTGAAAAACAAGGAACTCATGAACTATTATTCAAAATGGGTGACCATGGAGGGCATTATGTTGAGTGAAATATCTCAGCCACAAAAGGACAAATATTGTATAGTGCCACTGTTGTAAAACAGGACTGACATTGGGGTTGAGGAGAGACTGAGAAAGAGGGGATAAATAATGTATATTGTATTGAAACAGATGAGGGAGAGAACTATTTAAAAGGGATATATGATTAGGTATTACTGTCATGACAGGAGTCCAGAGTGAAGGCTGCATAGTGGAGTGGAGTTTGGGGGATGGATTGTATAACAATAAAAGACTTTTTATTTTGCTTTTACTTTTCAAAGAGAAGAGAGAATTGTGGGGGAAGAGGGACAGGGAGAAAAGTGTAACAATGAATGAATGGAAATCCAAAGTCTCTGTAAACTTCCATTAAAACTAATTTTTTTTAAAAAGAGAAAAAAGAAAAATACAGTTAAGATGTAAGAGTAATAAACACTACATAAGAGACTAGATATTCAGACTCAATTATTGAGTTTCTAAGCACCTGACATGTCACTATCTGAAGTTAACTTTGTTGGATCAAAGATGCTCTTAATGCCCAAATTCAATTCAAATCTTTCCTTCCCAGGCACTGAAGTAGGAAATTCTTGGAATTGGGACTTCTTGAAATATTATAATAGCTAAAATAAATAAAGAGGATGAAGGGAGGTTCTTCAGACTTCGGTATCAGGAATTATTTTAGATTAGGGTAGTATTCCATAAAATCTTGAGAAAAGCAGGGAGTTTTTCTGTCAAGGTATAAAGTTTAAGCAATGATCTAATACAACTGTACATAGTGTGTGATAGTGGAGAGAGAGAGAAAGTGGGCCAGCCTTGGGTGCTTCTGGAAGAGACTTGAATGGGGAGAGTAGTAACACGTGGGAACAGACCATAAAGTCTTGAATGCCAAGCTAAGAAGCTTAGATTCCATTCCGTGAGCAGTGGGGAGTCACTGAGGTTTACAAAGGGGGAAATGACAAGAATTTTTAATAAATGATGGCCAGTTCCTTTGAAATGTTGCCCCTTCGGTCTATTCCCAGTTGAGTTTTGAGGCCTAGGCCCAGGCTTCCAGCACAAAATGGGGACAATGCCACTGACCCTGGTCCCTCCTTCCTTCCTCTCTCTATGCTAACAGTCTTCCCTCAGCTGAAGCTCCACCATCTCCCTAAAGATGTTCCCTCTCACTGCCATCAAAGTGGAACCAGAGCTGACCCTCCAGTGGGTTTCTGAGGCCATCAATCACACAGGAGGAGATTGCCCAGCTTTCTCCTGCAGGGCTATTGGTGGATTTAAACTACCAGGGAAGCTCAGCCTTTGGGTTAGGAGGACAACCTACCTCTCTCAGAGGTGCCTATATTCTCGTAGGTGACCACTGAAGCTAACAGTATTTCCAGTCCAAAGAGATTAATTAGCCTCTGACAGTTACACGTCAGATACTGAGAAACTCGGCAAACATAGGTGGTGCAGATAAGCTCATTGCTGGTCCCTAAGGAGCAACGCCCTTCATGCATCCAAACAGTCTACACAGATTTGTTGACTACTCACTGTGTGTTGCGGAATGCCTGGGAGAGCATGGATCAGACTTTCCTGAACTCCCAGCAGAGCCCTCCCACCATAGGATATACATACTCTTGAGTCCCTCACGATGAGAATAGAAGGAAGACCAACAGACTTTAAGTGGATAGAAGACTGGTAGGAGGGAACAAACCAAAAAGAGTTCTAAAGATCCATCCTCTGGCAATTGGCCAGGAAAAGGTCACTCTGAAAGGTCATCCTGAAGAGTGACACCTTCTAGGCAAGGCTGACGGGACAGAAAAATCCAGTTTGGAGCCTAGTTAGGGACCTCTCCCACCTGTTTTCAGATATAAAGAGAACATAAAAATGGAGGGCTAGAAGATGCTGCATATAGATAAAAGTTTGAGAAAAGTAAATCCTCTTTTGTTTCTTTCAAATAATCAAAATTACTGAGTGAAAGGAAGGAACCTGGGGTGTCTATTTAGATAAAGAACAACTTTAAAAACTGGGGCTATTAGGGCGTTGAGAGAAGATCCAAGTGTGGGTCTTCCAGTCAGTGTACAGACCATGACTCATATCTGGGTCTTAAGACTCCATCTGGAGATCTATAAGAATCACCTGGGAATCTTCTCCAAACATTAATTCTGATTTAGTGTATCAGAGCAAGAGAGGAAGACCCTCAATGAGATGGATTGACTCAGTGACTGGGGTAATGGGGTAAGTGTGTCAGAGACAATAAGACTGGCACAGGACAGAGCAGGGTTTAGGGCTGTTGTACACAGGGTTGCTATGAATTGCAAATTACTCAACAGCACCTAACAACAACTACAATAGCTAGAGTGGTCGTTGTGGTTGTTGAGTGCTGTCTAGTCGATTATAACTCAAATTGTTGTTATTGTTGTTGATTGCCATCAAGTTGAGCACGACTCATAGTGACCCTAAGATCAAAAAGCCTGAAGCATTTCTGTAAATATCAATATTTATCAAAGTTCATAGAGTTTCCAGAGGCATGTTGCTTAGGAAGGGGATGCCACTCCTGCTTCTAGATATTAGAAATGCAAATTCTCAGCAGGACCCCAAGCACGAATGAGCTGGTTGAAAGCCTTTGACCAGCACAATGGGAGATGCTCCTGGGCACCGGTCTGAGGTGCTGAGTAAGGACTTTCCTGTCAGTGAGAGCTGTCTAAAGAAGGAAGTGATGTCATGGGGGAGAGATTCTGCTGGACTCACTCAAGCAGAAGGCTACCGATAATTGCCAAGATGATAAAAAGAAGGGTCTTGGGTATTGTGTGAAGAAGGCTGGAATCAACTATTTGAGGCCCATTCTTCCCAAAAACATATGATGGGAGAAGAAATTCAGCACCACCAGCCCATTGTCAGGTCAATGCATATGGCAGAATATCAACGCATATGATGATATGTCAACGCATATGATGATATGTCAACACATATGACGGAATGTCAACGCATATGGCGGAATGTCAATGCATATGGCGGAATGTCAATGCATATGGC
>NW_006399901.1:3407059-3416298 GCF_000299155.1 Elephantulus edwardii | reverse complement strand
GTCAATGCATATGGAGGAATGTCAATGCATATGGCGGAATGTCAATGCATATGGCAGCATATGTCAATATATATAGCAGCAAGGACCACAGAGAGGGCATCTCAGAAAGTGTAGTACCTGTGGGCAGAGGAAAAGTAAAATAATGGAAGGGTATTGGCTTTAGCTTCATGTTATTGTTTGTTACCTTCAAGTCAATTCTAACACATGGGGACTCCACATGCACAGAGGAGAATCGCTCACTAAGGCTTTCAAAACTGTGACCTTTCAGGACTAGAACAATAGTCCTTTTCACAAAATATTTTATTTTATATTGGTTTGCTTACAAAGTTCATATGCATTATGTTTCACACCATCCTTCATTCACATGATGTTTCATATAATCATTTCCATTCATTATATTTAATAAAATTAATCACTATTGAACTATGCTTACCATTACCCTGTCTTTCCAGATCTCCACCAGATCTTTCCCAGTCCCTCCACCCACCAAATTGTACGACCCTATAATTTCCCCCTGGCCTCTGCTACTACCCTCTTCTCCTTACATCTTCATACACATTTACTAGTTATCTTTCTATTTCTACAATAATGATCTTACGTCGTATTTAGGACTGTCTTTTGAGGCACCACTGGGAGGACTTGAACTCTCAATCTTTTAGGCAAGTAGGCAAGTGTTTAATCATTTTCACCACCAAAAGGACTTCATTGGTATCCTAAAACTTGAGATCTGGTCCCAGCTCTACCACTAATTCATCTGAGTGACTTCTAGTCATCCTCTCTGATCCCAGTCTGTGAAATGGGGAGGCTGGGTTCCCTAGGGGCCATTCCAACTCAAGCATTGAATGAATATTCAATGGGAATATAGCCCAAATGACTATAAGAATTTATAGTATATATTTTTAGTAAATGACAAGATAGTAAATACTGTAGGGTTTGTGGACTACGTGCAGACTATGATCTTTTATGCTCCTTTAAAAGTGTTAAGAGCAATTCTTGGCTGTGGACTATATACAAAAGTGGAACAGATTTGGTTCATATGGATAGGATTTCATTATTATGACTAGCAAGAATAAATTCAAAGATTCTCTTTAAGGCAAATTCCAAAAAAGGGAGGGGGGGACCCACTAAGATGTAGAGAAAGAAAAATGGAAGCATACACTCAAGATGCAGTATGTCCAAGCCTACATATGACTGGATAATGCAGGTTTGGCAGAGGATAAAACCAAACAGATAATATTTTAAGAGATGGGGATAGTGACCAGACAAACATTGGTTGTGTCTTTTATTCAAATTGGTTTTCATTCACTCATTAATATAAATTGGGTGAAACAAGGCTGCTCCTTGGAGGCAAGGATTCTGAAGCTCTGTGTCATATACTTCAGGCATGTTGCAAGGAAGGACCAATTCTTTGGAGAGGGACATTATGCTTGGGAGAGTGGAGGGACAGTGCAAGAGAGGAATACCCAGGATGACTCATGGATTGACTCAGTCACTGGAGTAATGGGGGGTAGGTGTGTCAGAGACAGTAAGCTTGGCTCAGGATAGAGTAGGGTTCTGAGCTGTTGTATATAGGGTCACTATGAATCACAGGCAACTCAACAGCACATAACAACAACAACATTAATCGTAATTGATCGATACCATTTATTACAAAGTCTTATCAAATCTTCACTGTGCCTTGCCTTTTCCTTCTCCCTACCCACCCATCTGCTAGTCTCCACGTCTCTATACTGAAGAAGCAGAATGGATCTGGACCATTCTGTCTGCGCAACCCATAGACAATGCAAGAGTAAGGATGCCCGTGCCTAACCCTGTCACTCTTGATGTTTTGACAGCATAAAGAGATGTCAACTGGAAGAAATCCAACATGTTTGAATGATCAGGGTTCAGAGGCCCAGAGGCACTGACTAATGAGGGAAGATTAAAGTGGACAAATACTAATGGGCTCATTACGGAGCATTTAACAGGACAAGTGATACCAATTCACAGATATTTGAAAAGTGTAAACACTGTAATCAGTGGGCCTGGCAGGGCTGAAATGAGATGGTTAAGAGAATGGAGATTGATGATGATTACCTCAGAAACGGACAGTAGCTCAGCCAGCAAATGATGGCCTTTTCTCTTGGCTTCATAACTAATTCATTGGCATGGAAGTGGCAGAGATAGACCAGGTAGGAAAGCACATGGAAAACCAGGAGTCAAGGGATTCCCACTAGAAACCAATTCTACGGATTGGAAATCTTCAGCAGATCATTGCTATGCAGCTTCAACTTCCTCTTCTGCTATTCCTGTCTCATGGCTTTTTTGTGAGGATGGGCTGACCATTGTTGTCTATTTTCTTTAAAAGGGCAAAAATTACTCAAGGCCAAACTTGCATCTGACATCAAACGATATCAGTACCCAGACCAAGAAGGGGGGGCATAAGAGCTGTCCGATTCCTCTCCTATGCTCCTTTTCACAAGGCACCTCTGTGATATAGTCCATAGGAAGGAAGATGCATTCATTGCTAATCCTAAAGTTCGTCTCTACAACAGTGAGGTGTCATGAAAATGGTTAAGTACAGAAAAAAATGAACATGGTAAAGGATCAGGACAAGGGAGGGTTAACCTGGAAGAATTCAAGAAAGGTCAATATGGCTATGACAATCAGCAAACAGGAACAGAATATGTGTAGGTGTTCAAAAGGGATGGGGAAGAGGAGAAAGTGGGACAGGAAAAGGGAGAGGAGATCAAAAAGTCTGCGAGGGCAGCAAAATTTAGTGGATGAAGGAACAAGCAGAGGGTAAAAGGATTTGATGGGAATGGGTGATAAAACACATACAATGTATGTGAACAAAATTCAGTATGTATGAATGATTGTGTGCAAAGCCATTTTTAAAAGGAGAAAAATTTAAATGGTTAATGTTGTACGTATTTTACTCCTAAGTAAGCTGAGGCTGGAGGGGGTTGCCCCAAATCAAATGCCTCAAACCATACAGTCACATCCTGTGTAACCAGGGTCTTCCGGCTCCTAACTGGCCACTTTGCACTGTGTCTGGGAAGCAGGGCTCAGAGGGAGAAGAGTTAAGCATCTAACTTTACTTGGCTTTTTAGAAGGTGTCAGTCATAGTTGTTGGCTATAATTCTTTTTTTTTTTTTTAAGTCAACACAAGCTACCTAACTTGGGAGGAACTGGAGAGCATTATGCTAAGTGAACCAACTCAGCTCTCTAAGGATAAATATTGTGCAAGACCATTAGTGTAAAACAACCATGAGGATCCAAAGGTGGGGGGGAGCAGAGGGGTGAGGATGGGAGGCATTAACCATAGGGCGGAACAATATGATGGGGGGCGGGAGGAAATGGGAACGATCGGGTGTGAAAAACAATGCATATGAACTTTGTAAAAAAAAAACAGTATGATTTTTTTTAAAAATCGACACAAACACACACACCCCCTAAAAAAAGAAAACCAACACTTCCTTTTACCCCTGGAATAAGGGTTATGATCTCAAAAAGATTAATGTCCAGCTCCACCTTCTTCTAAGAATCTCTCTCCACAGCCACCTGGTGGCACCACAGCCTCCTCCCGCCTGGCTGTCACTCTCAAGAACTGACAGCCAGCCTTTGGAAGGGGCTGGAATATGGGCGCACTTTGAAATCGCCTCCTTGGCTAGTGGCTGGGTGTGCCAAATCCGTCACAGTGACATCTCCAAGGCCCAGGGGAGGTGAGAACAAGTTTCTCTGGTTTGGCGTGTCCCCAGAGCTCCAAAGGGGAACCACCGGCACTTCCCTATCCCAGCACCGGGCCAGTCTCCTGCCTTCCTTCCCCTGGCCCTGATGGCCTCCACTTTAAATGTGCAGGCCACCTGCCGGCCCCCATTTTAAATGCACTGGCCCCTAGGACCCCAGAGCACCAGGACTGGGAAGCAGCCTTCCAGGGCACGTGCCATGGGCACACTTCCACCAGCTGCCCCAGGCACCTGTAGGCAGTGGGAGCACATGATTCTCTCCAATTTCTACAACGTTTCTCATCCACAACACAAGACAGTCACCTCTGTGGGCTCATCCCCTGTTGCTGCAATCTGCTTGTGCTGGTCCTCACACCCTCTGCCAGCCTCTCCCGCGCCCCCTCTGCTCAAGGTACACGGCTGGCCATCCTCTGGCCAATCACCTCCCCCCAGGCACTTCTTTCCACTCAGCCTAACTTGGTTCCCTTCTCCTGGCTTTGCACCTCCTTAACTTCCCGCAAACCCCACTCATTCTAACTCCACAGCACCCAGAAAAGTTCAACTCCCAGGACACTAACCAGTTGCTCTCCATGCGCCCCTTTGTTCCTCCCATCGCCTCCCCCCTCAGCCCGCCGTGCCAGGCCCCCCACATACCCAGAGCCCAACGGCCATCACCACCACGAAGTAGATGACAATGACAGAGATGTCAGCAGCATTTCGGATGCGCTCGTGGGACGGGATGGGCGCAGGGGTGGTGGAAAGTGTGGGGATCCAGGTGCTGCTGTCCATGGCGACAGGTCCGGGCTCGTCTTGGCCCTGCTGGCTGTTTTATGCCGCCTGTGGGTTAATGATCAGCCGCAAAGAGAATGGATCTGCGAGACGTCGAGGCAGCCAGGAGGCCACGCGAGGTCCCTGCACTGCTCTCCTCAGTCCCAGAGTCGGAGCAAGTGCAGCTGCTGTGTGGCCGCAACGCCACAGGTAAAGGCTGTCCCTGAGCGGGGAGGGGCCAGGCGGGGCGGTGGAGGTAGTGCCCGCCTGGCACAAAGTCCTGCCGTGCTTCTGCAGCCACTGCCAGGCTGGCCCGCCAGGAGGCCGCATCCCCCAGGGGCCCTGGAGCAGCTTCCATCAGGACCAGGCGGCCTGGGGCAGGGGTTTAGAAGCTGTAAGTCACCAGCCTGCTGGTAGATGAACCCAGGTTCACACTCTGGCTTCTCTTCAGTGTGAAATGGATGTAAATCCTGCAGGGTGTAAAGCTTGCGAGAGTTAGTGGAGTTCTCCTCTCTCCAGAGAACTTTGTGGGGAGGTAGAGAAGTCTGTCAAAATGTTGCTGGGGTAGGTTCAGCACGGTTGTTACTTTCTTGGTGGCAGGAATGGCCACCCACCCACTTTCCTGACCTCCAAGCCTGAAGCTGGGATGGGACACTGTTGTGCCCACTGGGAGAAACTGAGGCAGGGAGGTGGAGCTGGGAGTATTCGGAGGGAACTTTTTCCTCACCTGCTTCTCAATGGCACCATTTGGGGCCCTTCTGAAGGCCAATGTTGTTATGTGCTGTCCAGTTGTAACCCTTCCATAGCTGACTCCACCACCAGAGGGTTTTCAGAGGCTATGAATCACATGAGAGGACATTGTCCATCTTTCTCCCATGATGCATTTGGTAGATTCAACCTTGTTACCTTTGAAAGGCCATGGTCTTCACAATTACTTATTATGCATCCAATGACTAAGGAAGACAGAAGAAGAAGCAATGCCTTTGAGTTGTGGTGCTGGAGAAGTCTTGAACACGCCATGGATGGCCAAGAAAACAAACAGGTCTGTCTTGGAGAGGGTGAAACCAAGTTTCTCCTTGGAGGCTAAGATTTTGAAGCTCCTTCTCACATAGTTTGGGCACGTGGCCAGGAGGAACTGGTCCTTGGAGAAGGACATCATGCTTGGAAGGGTGGAGGGGCACTGAAGGAGAGGAAGAGCCTGGAAGAGATGGATTAACATAGTAACTGGGGTAACAGGGGTAGATGTGTCAGAGACAATAAGGTTGGGTCAGGACAGGGCAGGCTTCAGAGCTGTTGTACATAGGCTTGTTATGAGTCACAGGCAACTTGATGGCACATAACAACAACCACCTTTGAATTGGCAGAGCTCTGTCTGAAGTGGGTGGGAGGAACAAAGCCAGAAAACCCCTTCCAAGGAACTCATCAAACCCAGATCCTTGCTGGGAGTTGGCTAGCCCACCAGGAAACAGGAGGCACCGCTGTGGGCTGGGGCTCAGGACAGAGAGGGAGAGTGACAGGCAGCCTGTGACAGGCCAAGGCAGGCCTACAGAAAGCTCTGCACTGCAAACCCAAATCTACCAGCCTCTCTGGTGGAAGACGGTGCGATTTGCAGCCTCAGAAACCCAGCGGAGGATCAGCTGTGAGTTGGTTCTGATTACCTAGCAATGAGGTGAGAGCAGGCCTAGTTTGGAGGGAGGATAGGCTGACCCAGAGCCAACGGTGACTGCAAGGGGAGAAGGAAGCCTCTTCAGAGCTGAGACTCAGGGGGAGATGACTCACCAGCAGGGCTCTCTCCTGCCTCCAGCCCCGCCTGCCCCCTTAAAGTCACCCTGCCCTGCTCTTTTGTTCTAAGTGCTTTGCTATCAAAGCCACCTGCTGCCACGCCTTATCCTCTCATCAGCACTTATCCATCCCACTGAGACCTGGGCAGCATCCACACTACTAAGCCCTTCCCCAAACCCCCTTCCCCATTCCCCAGAAATAGCCCTGTGGTAAGGAGTTGGGCTGCTAACCCAAAGGCACATGGTTCGGATCCCCCACCAGCTGCGCCTCAGAAGAAAGAAAGGCAGCCTCCTCCTGTGGGATCTACAGCCTCTGAAAACCCGCTGGAGGGTCAGCTACAAATCAGTTCAGACTTGACAGCACGTAACAGCATGACAACAACATCCCTAGAAATATAAACTGTGAAAGGACACATCCAAAGTCCAGTCAAATGTCCACCAAAGACTGCATTTTGGAAGTAGACTGCCAAGCCTTTTTCTGAGGTACATCTTGGAAGATTCAAATCTCCAGCCAATCAGTTGGCAAGGAAATAATACCCATGGGGATCAGGAATTCCTCTTCTGGAAACTCTGGAATCAGGGCTTCCCACTGTGGACATCCTTCAGGAAGAGGGCAGGCCTCAGCCACAGCTCCGGTCAACCCTGCATTCTACAAGGTGTTTCGTCTGGCTCTGGTGAGGCCAAGTCTCTGCTTACAGGGAGCTTCTACCCACAGGAAAAGGAAAAGTCCGGATTCAGGCCAGACTGTGCCAGGTCCTGAAAATACAAGGAACGTAAAGAACATCTGTAGCGATGAGTAAATCCAAAATGTACAGGGCATCACACACACACACACACACACACACACACACACACACACACACTTAAATAAAACAAAAGGTGCATGGGGTGAGGGGCACTAAAGGCATATGGTTCTTCCAAGCAGGGACTGGCCTTTTTTAGGACAGTTGAATGTGAATGAGAAAACAATAAGGGACAGCAATCAGGGAAAAAATGGGAAATCAACTCATTCATTCACTCACTGACTCACTCGATCATTCACTCACTCATTCATTCACTTACTCATTCATCCCCTTCTCTATGCCAGCTCATGCATGCTAACCCCAAAGATACAGCAGTAAAAGCACACCCGGCTCATACCTGCGGGAAAGACAGGCCACCCACCAGCATATGTGAGGCAGTTACCTAGAAAATGGCAATCGTGGCCTGTGCTTTGCAGGAGAAGTACTAACGTGCAAAGCATCTAGCAAAGAATTTGGCCCGGGGTTAAGGTAAGGTTGGGGAAAGGCCAGGAAATGTTCTGGTTTGAGCAAGTCCTGAAAAAGGAGGCATGGGTCAGATGAGAGGAGGCTGAAGAATATTCCAGGAAATGAAGGACGCAAGGAATGGAGGGTGGAGATAAAAGCAAAAATAAACACAAAGCCCCTCATCAGAAGTAACCCCCAGGTGTGGACATCCCCAGGTTGCCTGTGACCCTTTTTTGCAGTTGCTCTTTCTCATTGGTCTCTTAGCAAAAAAAAGACATTTTAAACTCGAGTTTTCCTGAGTAAGTGCTTCCGGGACACAGTGTGATGCCCATCTGGCCCCTCCATAGCTGGTCAGAGCTGCTGGTCATTGATCAGAACCTTGCCCGCCTCATGCTGAGAGCCACTCTTTTCTTCTCTCCTGCCCAAACTTGTCCAAACCAGGTTATTGAAAGGGACGTTGTTACCAGAGCCCCCGAGAGAGAAGAAAACCTCCAGTTATGGGGGAAGACCACCACCTGTCCGTCATTGTGAGGACTTGCATGTTGCTGTAATGCTATAATAATGTTGCTGTGACACTCAGAGCCCCAGCCTACAGCATAAATAGCCTTGTAAATATAGCCAAAAAAATGCAGACCCAGGAGAAGGTAAAATTGTCAAATGAGACCTTCTAAAACTCAAATCCCTGTGAGCATCAAAAACGTTTGCCAACAGTGTGAGAATAAAGCCTATAGACTAGAGGGGGAAAAAACCTTGGCAATGACATTTCAGCCAAGGATCCATAACTAAGGTTTATACTATAATAAAGGGCCTCCAAAAGAAAAAGACCGATAATCTAATGATAAAATGGGAAAAAGGCATGAAAAGACTCTTCATGAAGGAGAACAGTCAAATGGTCAACAAATATGTGAAGAAACGTTCAAAATCACTGGCAATCAGACATGCAAATAAAACAAGCAATTGTTGTTGGTTGTATATTTATGAGTTGGAACTGACCCATAACTGACCCTCCAGAGGGTTTTCAGAGGCAGTAAATCACATGGCAGGTTATTGCCCGTCTTTCTCCCACAGAGCAGTTGGTGAATTCAAACCGTGTGCCTTCAGATTGGCAGTGCAACTTCTTACCATTAGGCCATCAAGCTCCCTCAACCCAGTAGCAGTAGCCAGGTTTAACTGGACAGCAAACAGTACACTGATGAGGATGCAGAGAGATTGGAACTCTGTGAACTGCTGCTGGAATTGTAAAATGGCTCAGTTACTAGGAAAGGCAGCTTGGCATTTCTTTAAAGAGATGAACGTAGAAATCCCACATGACCCAGTTATGCCACTGCGAGAAATATACCTCATACCTCAAGGAAATCAGAACTGATACATGAATAGAGATATGTTTACCTATATTCATAGCAGTGTTATTCACAATAGCAAGAAAGTGGAAACAATCTAAATGCCCATCAACAAATGAATGGGTAGAGAAACTCTGGTATACATATGGAATACTATGCAGCACTAAAGAACAACAAAGGATTGATAACGTATGACCCAAAATGAGAGAATCTAGAGAGTATTATGAGGGAAATAACTCGGTCACAAAAGGATAAATACTAAAACAAAAAAAAAAAGGATAAATACTGCATAAATAGGCTACCCTGACAATAGGAAGGGGCAGGAGGGAAGATTAAGAATAGGATTGGAAAGGGTAGACAAAGACACTACAAGGATCAAGCCAAAGGAGGATCAAC
>NW_006399901.1:3393511-3406644 GCF_000299155.1 Elephantulus edwardii | reverse complement strand
TGTGTGTGTATATATGTATATGTATATGTTTGTATATGTGTATGTATGTATATATGTGCATACATATATATTCTCAATTACATATATGTATATATAATATCACAATTGCATATGTGTGTATGTATATGTGTATATATATGTATGTGTGTATATATGTATATGCATGCATATGTATGTATTTATGTGTTTATAGATGTATGTATGTATATGTGTAAGTATGTGTATATATGTATGCATATGTGCATATGTATGTATGCATATATGCATGTGTATATGTATATGTGTGTATATAATATCTCAATTACATATGTGTGTATATATAATATCTCAATTACATGTGTGTATATATAATATCTCAATTACTTAAGTGTGTATATATAATATCTCAATTACGTGTGTGTGTGTGTGTGTGTGTGTGTGTGTGTGTGTATAAATATCTCAAGGATTCTGAAGCTTCGTCTGACGTACTTTGGACATGCTGCAAGGAGGGACCAGTCCTTGGAGAGAGACATCATGCTTGGGAGGGTGGAGGGACAGCACAAGAGTGGAAGACCCTTGATTGATTCAGTGACTGGGGTAATGGGGGTAGGTTTGTCAGACAATATGGCCGACACAGAATAAAGCAAGGTTTAGGGTTGTTGTCTATATAAGGTCAGTGTGAGTTGCAAGGGACTCAACATCATATAAGAACAACAAAAATGAGTGTGTGTGTGTGTGTGTGTGTGTGTGTGTGTGTGTGTGTTGTGTGTGTTGTGTGTGTGTGTGTAAAAGGGGAGGAGATGGGTAGATAATAAACAATGAATTGGAATAGATGAGAGGAAGAACAGTATAGAAGGAATATATGATGATCTATTATACATATGACAACAATCTGGAACAAGAAGTGCATTGCAAGGTGGACTGGGTGAGGGAAGAAAGGAGAAGGGATGTGGAAGAAGGAAATCATTAGATAGCAGAGTTTAGTGGGGGTATGGAGAGGTGAAGGAGTAGGTAAGGTGCAATGGGACCTGGAGGAGATGGGAGACAAAAGTAATAGATCAATAGTAATTAATTATACAAAGCACAATGCACATAAATGACTATGTAAAATAAGATGTATGTGAATGATTGTATAAAAGTGAATGATGCTAAGGGAAAAAAATAGCCCTTCCTTACAGATCATAACAGAATATTGTCCAATGAACTCAAGGCCATCGTGGGATGACAACATCCATTGAATTGGACAGCAGCTAGCAATATCCACAATGGGGGGAGGGATGAAACTGATGAGGGAGAAACAGAATCAAGAACAGGAAGAAAACTCAACATAAGGCCACATGAATCCACAATCAGATTAAGGCTCTCCATTTAAAGACCAGTTGCTCATAGAGTCACAGCCAAACCTCTCGATAGAAGATTAAATATCCAGTGACTCTAAAACCACTAAGCCAATGTCTGTAACTGGTAGGAACAAGGGCAAGAGCCGGAAGCCAAGATTTCAGAGGATACTGACTCATGGAGGATAGCTGAGAATTAGCCACTGTCCTCTTCTCTGCCTCCCTCCACGTCAGTCACCTGTGGAGGACCCACAGGAGTCCCATCTGCTCACGCCAGCCTGGGAGCACCAATCCACAAGGCCTGAGGCTAAAGAAGGCCCAAGTGTACCATGTCCGCCTCTCACTGGCTGGACTTGTGCTCCTTGACAAGAGACCTCTGGTGGAACAGCCACTCTGAGCTCTAAGAGTGCAGTGTTCTTTTTGAACATTGGCCAAAGTCAGTGAGCCAAAGTCCATTCTGTCCATCTATAATAATGGGGTGGCTTGTGTGTTGCTGTGACACTGGAAGCTATGCTACCACTATTTCAAATACCAGCAGGGCCACCTATGGTGGACAAATTTCAAAGGAGCTTCCAGATTTAGACCAAGTAGGAGGAAAGACTTGATGGTCTACTTATTAAAAGTTGTTGTTATGTGCCGTCAAGTCACTTGTGACTCATAGAGACCCTATGTACAACAGCCGTAAACCCTGCTCTGTTCTGTGCCAATATTATTGTCTCTGACACACCTAACCTTATTACCCCAGTCACTGAGTCAATCCATCTCATCGAGGGTTTCCTCTCTTGCACTGTCCTTCTACCCTCCCAAGCATGACGTCCCCCTCCAAGGACTGGTCCCTCCTTACAACATATCCAAAATATGTTAGACGAAGCCTCAGAATCCTTGTCTCCAAGGAGCAGCTTGATTTCATCTTCTCTAGGACAAACCTGTTTGTTGTCATAGCAGTCCATAGTATATTCAACACTCTTCTCTAGCACCACAGCTCAAATTCTTCAACTCTCCTTATATCATCCTTAGTCATTGTCCAGCTTTCTGATGCAGAACAAGTAATTGCAGAGACCATGGCCTGAATCAGACACACCTTAGTCTACAGACTGACATCATGTTCTTCAGTACTCTGGAGAGGTCCCTGGCAGGCGACTTTCCCAGTGCAATTCGTCTTTTGATTTCTTGGCTGCTGGTGCCAAAAGTGTTAATTGTGAAGACAAGCAAATTGAGCTGTTAACAATCCCAATTTCTTCACCATCCATCATAATGCTGCCAATCGGCCGAATGGTGAGAATCTTTGTTTTCTTGATCCATGTTGAAGGCTATAGTCACAATACACTATTCCCTCTCATCTAATGGTTGGTCCTGGTAATTCTACATTGAGAAACATGCTCATTCACTAGGGTTTCTCTTCATATCAGGCACTGGGATTACAAATTTTGATAAAACATGATCTCAAACTTCAGGCCTTCAGAGTCCACCACTGGGAGTTTATGCATAATAAATACGTACAAGCAGTTCCTTGTTCACCAGGAATTTATTTTCCCCTACTCTCCACCCAGCTAGCTCATGTCTACCCCTTAGTCTCATTTAAATTTGCTTCAAGAAGGTTTCTGTAACCCACCCCAGCAGAAGTAGTCTCTCAAGAGCCCCCTATTCTCCTTCCTATCATTTCTCTCAATTTTACTTTTCCATTTCTCATTAAAGAAGACACATTATAAGCTATGTGTTCCATAAGTCTTCCCTACTAGACCACAAGGGTGCTCTGGTGGTCTAGTGGGAAGAATCTGGGCTGCAATAATGAAGGCACATGGTTCAAATCCATCAGCTGCTCTGTGGGAGAAGGATGGGCTATCTCCTCTTGTGTGATTAACTGCTTCTGAAAACCTGCCGGAGCGTCAGCTATGGGTGCATTCTGCCTCAATGTCACACAACAACAACTAGACTCCAAGCTGCATGAGGGCACTGTCAATGCTTCTTGGCCATCACTGTCTCTAAGAATGGGGCTTGCCCATAGTAGGTGCTTAAGACACATTAGCTGGGTGAATGTATAGAATAAAATAAAGAGGAGAAACCATTATAATGTGAGAAATGTTCTGATGATGAAGCAAAGTAAGGAAGAACAAGCCTAATTTTTTTTCTAGGTACAGAGAAGAGAAAAAGAAGCAACATTAAAAGAAGATATTTGCACTGAGCCTTAGAGGTCTAAACATTTCCTTGTAGTCAAGTCAGAGCCTGACCCTCTAGTGGGTTTTTGGAGACTGTAAAAATCACAGGAGGAGGTTGATCATCTTTCTCTCTCAGAGCCACTGGTAGATTCAAACCATCAAAGAGACATCAACTTTAGGTTAGCAGTGCAACTCCCTACAGACTAGTCCAGCAGAGTTCCCAATAAGCTAAGTGAGCATTCCCAAAGTTAGAGAAAGATGATCCAGCAAAGAGGACCATGTTTGGAAGGGTGTGTCAGGATGAGAGAACACAGTATCATGGAGAACCTGTGGTCTGCATGGACGTGCAAAATGGCAGACGATAAGGCCAGAGATGTAGGCTGGAATTGGACCCAAAAAACCTTGGACATAATACTAAGCATCTTAGAATTCAATCCACGGAATACAGGGGTTCGATAACTCCATGATCCTCTCTTTGGATTCATGGACCAGACAGAGGTGAGTTTCAGGCATGTCTCCAAAGTTCTATGAAAAATTGTGGTAAGATTTGTGCTCTCCTGGAGAAAGGACTCATATCTTTTTATATATAATATTTTGTTCATTGTTGTATATTTTCTTTTCCTCTCCTCGCCCCTTCCCCAGCCCTCTCCATAATGTACCTCTTGTACCAGATTTTTGTCATACATATTGTTGTCATACAATGCTCAATTTTGTTGTCATTCAAATTGTTGTCATACAATGCCTAATCATATATTCATTTTGGACAGATATTTCCTTCATCTGTTCTAATACATTGTTCATTATCTATCCACTCTTTTCCAGTTCTCTCCCCAAACCTCTCATGTCAACAACAGTGTTATTCAGTATTTGTCCTTTTATGACTGTGATATTTTGCTCAGTATAATGTCCTCCAGGCTCCCCCATGTTGTGTAATGGTTTATGAGTTCATTGTTTTTTCAGAGCTGCATAATATTCCATTTTATGAATGTCCCATCATTATTCTATCCATTCATTTGTTGATAGGCACTTGGGTTGCTCTTTGCAACTCTCTTTGCTATTGTGAATAAAGCAGCGATAAATATGAGTGGGAATACATCTATTTAAGTCATGGCTCTGGTTTCTTTAGGGTATATTCCCAGTATTGGAATTACTGGATCAAATGTATTTCCATTTCCAACTTCTTGAGAAAGCATCAGACCACTTTCCATGGTGGCTTTAACCTTTAACCATTTTGACATTCCCACCAGTAGCGAATAAGAAGAGTAACAATCTTTTCACATCCTCACCAGCATTTGTTGTTTGCTGCTCGGTTGAACTTTCCTATTGTTGCTGAGATGAGATGGTATCTCACAGTTGTTTTGATTTATATCTCTCTGACAGCTAGGGATTTTGAACATTCCTTCATGTGTTTGTTGCCATCTGAATGCCTTCTTTGGTGAAGAGTCTATTCATATCTTGTGCCCAGTTAGTGATTGAGTTGTTTACCTTTTCCTTTGTGAGGTGCTGGAGTATTTTATACATTTTAGATATGAGTCCCTTATCAGATATGTGATTGTCAATTTTTTTTCCAGTCTGTGGGTTTCCTTTTTACCCTGTTGGAGAAGTTTTTCGATGTGCATAGGAATTTGATTCTTAGAAGGTCCCATACCTCTGTTTTATTCTCTCCTGGTTGTAGGGAGGGGTTTTTGTTATGCTTAGAAGACTATTTATGCTGTGGATGGGGGCTTCTAGAGGTCTTCTTAGATTTTGTCTGATGAATTTTATAGTCTTTAGTTTTATTTCTAGTTTCCTGACCCATCTTGAGTTTCTTTTTGTGTATAGTGTGAGGTGTGAGCTTGCTTAAATTTTTTACAGACGGTTTTCCAATTTTAACACCATCATTTGTTAAAGCTACTATAATTCCCCAGTTAATTGATTTCATCTTCTAATCAAAGGTCAGTTAATCATAGGTAAATGAGCTGATTTCTGGGTCCTTAATTCCATTTCATTGATCTATGTGTCTGTCTCTGTACTAGTATCATGCTTTCTTGACAACCACAGTTGTGTAGCAGGATTTGAGATCAGGGAGTGTGATGCCTCCTACCTTGTCTCTCATTTTCAGTAGTGTTTTACTTATTTGAGGTCTCTTTTCATTCCATGTACAATTGAAAACTGCCTTTTCCATCTCATTGAAGAATGGAATTGGTATTGGGAATGCATTGAACTTGTAGATTGCCTTTGGTAGAATTGTCATTTTTATTATATTGAGTCTTCCTATCCATGAGCATGGTATAATCTTCCATTTCTCCAAGTCTCTTCTATTTCTTGTAGCATTGTTTTATAATTTTCCTTATACAGGTCTTTTTTGTCTCTAGTTAGATTGATTCCAAAATATTACATCTTGTAATTAGCTATTGTAATTGATATTGCTTCTCTTAGCTTCGTTTCTATATTCTCTATAGAGAAATCCAACTGTTTTTTGTACGTTGAACTTGTACCCTTTTAAGACTCATAGCTTTTATCAAATTCTCAGAAAAGCCAGTGACCCTGGGGGAGGGAGGAGAGAGAGTTAAGATAAACTTTACAGAAAGCATAATATTGAGATATCCCAAACTCCTCCATCAATCCCTGGCAGGGAGGATAGGCTACAAAGGGTCAAGACTGAAGGTCAATGGCAGAGAGAAAGCATAAAGCTCAATGTGATGTGTAGTAATGAGGGATGTCTTCAATTTGCCCAGTGGCTAAAGTGGTGAAGAAGAGAGGAAATATTTTCAGAAATGCTTAGGAACTGAAAGCATAGAACTTGGTGATTAGCTGCATTTCCTATACAGATATTTTTAAAGAGACAGAGAAACATTAAGGATGACTCCCACATTCTGGCTTAACTGGGAATCAGGTGGCATTCATCTGGCTTGTGAAATGTTGAGGAAGGGATAAGATTGGAATGATGATGATGTGATGATGCATAAAATTGGAGCCATGTTGATCTTTTCCAGACCCTCCGGGCTAAACTCTGATGGGCTGTCCTGTGGGTTGTCAGAAACCCCAGTGTGCGACATGGAACCAGCACTGTGGAAGACACAAATCAAAAACTGCAGATTCTCAGTGAGCTTTCAATGACAATGTGGTAAGCGGAAAGGTATTTTCTCACTTAAATTGCTACCTTTTTATAGAGATAAGCAGGAGCGGTATCCAATTCCGAAACAAGATGCCTCTGGAAACTCTATGAGCTTTGAGCAACGACGAGAGTTGTAGGAAGGCTTCATGTCTTGCGTTCATAGCGTTGCTATGAGTCAAGCGCAACTCAATGGCAATCAACAACAACAACAATGTAGATGCGTGCTTGTACACATTACATATATACACATACCACTCCTCTCCCAAACTTCCTCTCTTGGTAAAGAGGACCACCACACATTTATTTGCTCATCTCGGAATCCTCTCGTGGCATCATCCCCACCCTTATGACTAACCTTTGAGCAGGTCTTATTGGTCCTAACACCAAAATAATGCCAACTCCAGCCACAGCTTTGCTGCTGCCCTGCTGGCCATCATCCTGAATGACTGAGTGCCCATCCTCCCGGCCCTCTCCCACTCCCATTCTTGTACTCATCTAATTCATTCTCCACACAACAGCCAAGGGATCTTTTTCAGATTCAATCAAATCACATACACTTTTGCACAAGAGCCTCCAGCAATTCCTTTCAGAAGAGAAGCTAAGTCTTCATGACTTCTGCCAGTCTCTCCAGGATCATCTCACACCTCTCCTATCCAAACTCCAACCACCAGCCACACTTGCCTCATTTTTCTCTTCATCTAGTGTGCCCAGATCTCTCTTTCTTGGGATCTATGCCTTTTTGTTGTTTTCCCTCGTTCTCCCTGCACCTCTCCATATAACAGACTCAGCTTCATATCCTCTAGGATCATTTCAGATTTCACCTCCTTCGAGATCCTTGGCTAGTCAAACTAAAATTACTCAGACCAACCTCATTATTTAGTATTCAGAACCAAATACAAATTCTGCTCATCTGTTTATTGCCTGACTTCCCCACTGGAAAGGCAGTTCTTATTCACTGCTTTATCTTTAGTGCCCACCACATATGGCCTAGCACATATATACACCTAAGAAATACATATTAACTAGATAAAACTTATTGCAGGTAGTTTTAAATCCTTTTTTAAAATAAGGAGGAGGCACAGAGCATGGGAGTGGATGGGTGGATGGGAATATAAATTTTTAACACATTTATAGAATAATTTGAGAACGTTTATCAAATTTATACATAAACTCTTTGACGTACATTTACATACTCTTTGACCAAAAACTCATGTAGTAAGGGGCCACAAAAAGCTACAATGGTGTAAAAGGCTTACAGTTTATGATTTATGTTGCAGTAGCTTCAGACAGAGGCAAAATAATCGACATTCAAAGTTATTTATGACAACACTATTTATAAAGGGAAAAAATAGAAATAGCCTGCGTGCTTACTTATAAAGAACTCTTTAAATATACTACAGCATATTTATTTAATTGAATACTACTATGTAATAATGAACAAAAAGGAAGAAAGTGTATCTTGCAGAGTGATCTCTAAGATGTTGTGGTTATATGCTGTCGAGTCACCTGCGACCCATAGCGACCCTGTGTACAGCAGCTCTGAAGCCTGCCCTGTCCTGAGCCCGTCTCACTGACTTCAACACATCAACTCCCATTGCCCCAGTTACTGTATCAATCCATCTCATTCATGGTCTTCCTCTCCTGCTCTGTCCCTCCACTCTTCTGAGCACGATGTTCTTCTCCAAGGATCGGTCCCTCCTGGCCATGTGCCCAGAGTATGTGAGACAGAGCTTCAAAATCCTAGCCTCCAAGGAGAAACTTGGTTTCACCGTCTCCAAGACAGACCTATTTGTTTTCTTAGTCATCCATGATATGTTCAAGACTCTTTTCCAGCACCAGAACTCGAAGTATCGCTAAGATATTTTGGTTTTAAACATAAAGTGTGTAGAGCTGTTAGTAGTATGCAAACATTAGTGTAGAAAGCAGTAGGACTTCTGTAATATTTTTTTTTCCTAATGGGTGGCCTAGTGCCAAAAAGCTGCACTACAATCCCAAAGGCGCATAGTTCGAGGACATCAGCTGCTCCTCAGAAGAAAAATAGGCAAGCTCCTCCCATGCAATTAACTGCCTCTGAAAACCCACTAGAGGGTTAGCTATGGGTCAGTTCTGACTCTATGGAACAAAACAACAACAATGGTTTTTATTAAATCATTAATATACATTTTGGTTTATACCATTAATTATAATTAATCAATGTCATTTATTGCAATGTCTCATCAAATCCTCACTGTACCCTTGCCTTTTCCTTTTCCCTATTATTCATCCACGAATCATTGATCCGCTTTCATCCTCCTTCCCATATCTGTCAACCCTCC
This sequence comes from Elephantulus edwardii, assembly GCF_000299155.1. NCBI lineage: Eukaryota > Metazoa > Chordata > Mammalia > Macroscelidea > Macroscelididae > Elephantulus > Elephantulus edwardii. The sequence continues at coordinate 3,397,760 of NW_006399901.1, read as the reverse complement.
AAGATTGTGTCTGTGTGTAAACTTTCCCTCAATTAGTCTTGCATACCCTGTCCAAAAGTAATAGACACAATGTCTGATCATCCATTCATTTCACATTTGCCTTCTCTTCACCTATTCAACTAAGTTTTCATTGCCTATGCATTCATTTCCTGGTCTCGCTACCTCTGTAAACCATATTCTTTTTCATAACTGTGCTCTTATACGGTATTTATCCTTTTGTGACTGAGTTATTTCACTCAGCATAACGTGCCCCAGACTCATGTGCCGTGTGGTATGTCACCAGTTCATCATTTTTTTCTCAGTGCCGACCAATGCTCCATTGTGCGTATGTACCACAGTTTTTCTTGTCCATTTGTTTGCTGGTGGGCACTTTTGCTGTTTCCATCTCTTTGCTACTGTGAATAATGCTACAATAAACATGAGGACGCTTATACCCATTCATGTCACAGCTTTTATTTCTTTAAGCAATATTCTCAGTGGTAAAATAACTGGATAAAGATGCTGGGAAGGGGGAGGGTCAGAAAAGGAGAGGAAGACCTTCACTGAGGTGGATTGATACAGTGACTGCGCTACAATAGGCTCTTGTGTGTCAGGAAGTGTGAGGATGGTACAAGATAGAGCAGGGTTCAGATCTTTTGTTCGTAGGGTTGCTATGAATCATGCTCGAGTTGACAGCACCTAGCAACAATAGGAAAACAATTTCTAGGCCACATGAGAAATCTGTAAACTTGATGGCCTCTGGGCGGGAGAGAATGTGATGACAAAAGAACTTTATCTAAATACCCTTCATACCTTGTAGCTGTAAAGAGGAAGGGAAGGAGGGAGTGCTGAGAAGAGAACAGATATACACAATCCCCATCAGGTGCCACTGAGCCCATCTAACCTATGATGACCCTGTGTATGTCAGAATAGAGCTGTGTTCCATTGAGTTTTCAGTGACTGATTTTGAAGAAGTAGAAAACCAGACTTTGTTTTTGAGGCACCTGTGGATGGTCTTGAACTTCCAACCTTTTGGTTATCAGCCAATCTAGGAGCTCTGAACACTACTCCAGGATCCATTGAACAGCCAAATGGTAAAGGATCATCACAGAACATCCCTGGGTAGCACAAATTACTTGCCCTTGACTGTACCTACTCCAACAGAATGTAGAAATTATCAAACAATATCATTAAGATCACATGCAAGTAAAATCTTCCTGAAGATTATGAAAAAAAAAATCTAAAACAGTACATCTAGCAGAAAACTTCCAGACATTCAAATTGGATTTAGAAAAAGCATGACACCATGGATATCAGATGGATCTTGGCTGAAAGCAGAGGATACTAGAAAAATATCTATTAGCATTTTATTGACTATGCAAATGCCTTGTGGGTCATAAGAATTTCAGAACATTTAACTGCATTCATACTAAGCTTTTACCTTGACCAAGAAGCTGTTATACAGAGAAAAGGAACACTGCAAATTATTTAAGAAGTTGGACTTTATGAAAAGGAATATGGCATCGGGATCAGAGGAAGACTCATCAACTACCAGCATCACACAGAAGACACAACTTTGCTTGCTGAAAATGAAAAGGGCTTTAAACTCTTCTTGTAAAAGATCAAAAACTACAGGATCACATCTCAACATCAAGAAGACAAAACTCTTCATCTCTGGATCAATAGGCAGCATCATGACAGGAGGAGAAAGATTAAAGTTACCAACCATTTCATTTTGCTTGGATCCACAGTCAACACATTTGGTACCAGCAGTGAAGAAGTTGTCAACGACCTCTCCAAAGTGCTAAGGAATCATGATGTCAGTTTAAAGGCCAAGGTACACCTGATGATTCCAAGCCATGGTCTTTTCAAGCCTTTGCTATACATCTCAAAGTTAAACAATGAATAAAGATGACAGAAGAAGAATTGATGCCTTTGAGTTGTAGTGTTGGAGAAGAGTGCTGATTATCCCATGGACAGACAAAATAACAAGCAAGCATGAGAAAGTGCAGCCAGTGTTCTCCCGGGAGGCGAGGATGGTCAAACTTTGTCCTCACACACTTTGTGCATGTTAGGAAGGTTCAATATTTGGAAAAGACATGTGGGAAAAGTGGAGGGTTGGAGAAAGAGAGGAAGACCCTCAACAAGATGTACTGTACTGACACAGTGACTGTAAAAGTGAGCTCAAGTATTTCAGAGATGATGAGGTTGGCATTGGATAGGATGTGGCTCATAGGACCTCCATGAGTCATAGTTGACCCGACAGCACCTAACTAAAACAACATCTACTTCTCACTCACCAACTATCTTTTTAACTGACATTTATCATTTGCAACAATAAAAAAAAATGTAGGATCCAACCATTTTGCATGTTAATGACATATGCCTGGCATTAATGAACATCAGGGTGCAAGGCAAAAGTAATGCTGATGGTGATAGTTAAGATTTTGTGTCAGCTTGGCTGAGCCTTGAGGCCTGGGACTTGGGCACATATGTAATGATGTAGTATGGCAGTTATGTAATGATCCTGTCATCCTGCATTTTGTGATATGATGTAGTCATCCTCCATTTACACATAATAATAGTTTCCACATAACAGCCTGGCTTTTGGAGCCTAACCATGTCAATGCATGAGGAGTGGGTGCACTAACAAAAAGTTTGGCCACTTTGAACCCACCCTGGGTGCTGTAGAAGAAGGGCTTGATAATTGTTGTTGTTGTTATTGTTGTTATTATTCTTGTTATGTGCCATTAAGTTGCCTGTGACTCACAGCAAACCTATGTACAACAGCTCTGAACCCTGAGCCAGTCTCACTGACTCTGACAAACCTATCTCCATTGACACAGTTACTATAACAATCCATCTCATCCGGGGTCTTCCTCTCCTGCATTGTCACTCCACCCTTCCAAGCAAGATGTCCTTCTCCAAAGATCTGTCTCTCCTGGCCACGTGTGTCCAAAGTATGTGGGACAGAGCTTCAGAATCCTGGCCTCCAAGGAGAAAGTTGGCTTCACCCCTCTCCAAGACAGACCTATTTGTTTTCTTATTGGTCCATGGTATGTTCAAGACTCTTCTACAACACCACACTCAAAGGCATCAATTCTTCTTTTGTCATTGTCCAGCTCTCTGATGCACAACAAGTACTTATGAAGATCAAGGCCAGAATCTGGCACACCTTAGTTTCTAGACTGACATCGTTGCTTTTCAGTACTCTGGAAAAGTCCCTGATAGCAGATTTTTCCCAGTGCAACTCATCTTTTGATTTCCTGGCTGCTGGTGCCGAGAGTGTTAATTGTGGAGCCATGCAAGCTGAAATTGTTAACAACCTCAATCTCTTCTCCACTTTTCACAGTGCTGCCAATTGACCCAGTGGCCTGTTAATATGATTCCATCAAGATTGCAGCTAAGAAAACCATCTGGGGCGATTTTAATCTGTAGCACACGGACTGGAATCACCTTGATGGCAGTAGGTTTATTCTGGGAAGGAACTATTGAGAACTTCTAACCCAACCTCATAATCCATTAACTGATTCAACAGAAAATCTTGAGTGTCTCATATATGCCTGGCACTATTCCAGGGGCTGTAAATAATCTATTGGGGAAATATTTGCAATGTACCAAGGCCCAGAGAGAGGACGTTCCTCTCTCATGAGTCACCCAGAGAGCTGGTGGGACAACTAGAACTGAAATCATTCTACTGGCTCCTGTTTGGTTTTATTACCCACCCTGGGCTTAAAGTACAGTGAAGGACATCTACTTGATCATGCAGGAAATGTTTAGGCATAGAAAGATAACTGAACAACAAATCTGCCTTCCCAGAAAGGCCATCTCGCTCCTACACGTGCTTTTTATTATTATTATTCTTTTATATTGGTTTGCTTACAAAGTTCATATACATTGTGTCTCACACTACCCTCCATTCACATCGTGTTTCATATACTCATTCCCAGTCATTAAGTTTTACAAAATTAATCACCACTGAACTATGTCCACCATTACCCTATCTTTCCAGATCCCCGCCAGATCTTTCCCATTTCCTTTGCCCTTCATGCTTTTTTGATAGTCAAAGTCACTACCAGCTATTTTCATGATCTCTCATTGCTATTTTATACTATCTTCATCTTCCATCCGCATAAGCAATTAGTTAAGGAGTCCCTGAGTGTTGCAAACCATTAATTCACTAATTGAAAGGTGGACAGTTGAAGTCTGCTAGAAAGACACCTCCAAAAAAGGGCCTGGTGATATATTTCTGGAAAACTAACCTCTGAAA
>NW_006399901.1:3388138-3389215 GCF_000299155.1 Elephantulus edwardii | reverse complement strand
CACGGTCTACTCAGTGTTCTTCTCTAACACCACAACTCAAAGGTATCAAATCTTCTGTCATCCTTATTCATTCTCCAGCTCTCAGACGCACGGTAAGTCATTGACAAGACCATGGCCTGAATCAGGGGCACCTTACTCTTCAAACTAACATCAAATGCTCATAAGTATTTTGGAGAGGTCCTTGACAGTGGTCTTTCCCACAGCAATAAGTCTCCTGATTTCCATATCTGTTTTTAAAGAAGTACAGTCTGGATATTCGTTTAAAGTGAGGGTTATAAGCCTTCATCTCATTTATTTAGGACTTGTTATAAGGAGGGACCAGTTGGAAGGTCAGCAAGAAAAAGATGGACACAATGGTTACAATAAAAAGCTCAAAGACGGCACAGGACCAGGTGACAATCAGCTCTGTTATGCATACGGTCTCTACAAATTGGAGTTAACTCTAGAGCACCAAGCAGCATGTATGAGTGGAGGGACTGCTGATCGACCTTCTAGCTTTGGCTTGACTGTGACCGGAAGGTATACTAAGGAGTTGATCCTTGCTCGGAAAACAGTTGTTGATGGGAGAGAGGAATGTTCAGGGTCAAAACCAGAAAAAGCAGAGAAACCAAACTGAGATTTTTTTAAAAAAAAAAAAAAAAGTTTAGGATGTGGACTCAACCACTGGGACTTATTCTTCACAGTGCACTGCAGCTGCAGCGTCCCTTTGCTCTGCTCGCTGTCAGTGGGAATCACAGGTCCCAGGTTAATCTCTTCTTCTGTCTCATTCTGAGTCACTCACTCCTTCCCATTCCCACTTCTTCTAACTAACTTGGGCTGGAAGGGCTTCCTTCAGTACAAAGTATCCTCCACCATCATAGTTCCACTGAAAAGGACTGTGAACTCCCTGAGCCAAAGGCCTCTTTAAACTACAACTGCTATTAACACTGTGATTACCCCCAGAGAGCCTAGATATGGCTGCTTGTGCTTTCTCAGCCACTGGGAGCTGCTGCTGCAGGCCTTGAGAACCTGCTCCTTCAATGCATCAGGTTTTCTATTTACATGAGCTCGAAGAATTAGAGCCATATTTGAAGCTCC
>NW_006399901.1:3383771-3387573 GCF_000299155.1 Elephantulus edwardii | reverse complement strand
TGCAGTGCAGCTTCTTGCCACCAGGCCACCAGAGCTCCCTTAGCCCTTCGTCAGTCTTATTGTGAGACACAGAGGAGTAGATTGTGACTCCTATCGACCCTAAGCATGAAAAAAACTCCCATTGCTTCTTAAGGTTTTCCAGGTAGCTTCTGGTGGCCTAGTGGGTAGGAAGTTGTACTGCCAACCCAAAGACATTCGGTTTGAATCCATCAGCTGCTCCAAGGGAGAAAGATAGACCATCTTCCTCTGTTGTAATTTATAGTCTCTGAAAACCTGCTGAAGGGGTCAGCTTATGGGTGGGTTTTGACTTAAGGGAATATAGCAACAATAATGTGAGATTTTCAAGGCAAATCTCCAGGTCTGTCTTCCAGGGGATTTCTGGAGAGATGTTCTTTTGGCCTGTGATGATGGCTTAACCATGTGCCCCTCCCAAGATAATCTAGTCTTTCACATTCTGGAGTGAGGAAATTGAGGCTCAGTGAGAAACAGTGGCCTGTCAAAGACATGGTTTCACTGCTGAGCTGCTAATCCAATGCTCTGCCTTCTCCAAAATCATTGTTTCAAAACACCCTACAGTTTCTTTTAACTGTACACACCCACCCTATACCCCAATCATAAAACACATTATTATTTAATTCTCTGGTTCATGGACATAAAATTTCTTATATATTTGAATTTACACCTACCTTAACCTATTGTTCTCAAGTGGCCCCTTCATCTGGTTTCTGAAACTGCCAATCTTTACCGAAGGAAGAGACCATCCATCTTTCTCACACTGAGGCTGGTAGATTCAAATCACTGAGTTAGCAACTCTATACATTGTCCACTGTGCCATCTTCAATATTTCCCCAGAGAAGTGAAACTGTCCATCCACAAAAATACTTATACACAATGTTTGTAGTAGCTTTCATTTTCTTTATTGCTAGAAACCAGCTTAACCCAAATGCCTAATAGGAAGCGGACAAACAGACAAAATATTTCTCTTTTGTGGTACATTTATTCAGTGCACTACCACTCACCAGCAAGAAAACTACTGCTGCTGCTGCTGTTGTTGTTATTGTTTGTGTGTGACGCTGAGTCAGAACTGACTCATAACTGTCCTTCCTGGGGGTTTTCACAGGCAGCAAATCGCGTGGGAGGAGATTGCCCATCCTTCCTCCACAAAGCAGCTGGTGATTCTGTGTGTCTCTGGGTTGCCAGTGCAATTCCTAACCACTCATCCACCAGAGCTCCCAAAGAAAACACTGTTGTTGTTGTTGAACAATATCGTCAAGTTTTCAATTCACAGTGACTTTATGAACAACAGACCTGAACCCTGTCCTATCCTGTGCCATCCTCAGTACTTGAGCCCATTGCAGCAGTCACTGTGCCAATCCATCTGGTTAAGGGTCTTCCTCTCGTATACTGACCCTCCATTTTTCCAAGCATGATGTCCCCCTCCAAGGGATAGCTTCTCCAAAGTAGCTAAGATCAAGCTTTGTCATCCTTGCCTCCAAGAAGCACTTTGGCTGTAGTTCTTTCAACACATAGCTGTTTGTTCTTTTGGCAGTCTGTGAGATATTCAGTACTCTTCTCCAACACCACTACTCAAACACATCATTTCTTCATCTAGTATAGCCTATGCATTGTCCAACTCTCAGATGTACAGCAAAAGACCATGACCTAAATCAAGTACACCTTAGTCCTCGAAATGACATAGTTGCTTCTCAGTAATTCCAGGAGGTTCCTGACTGCTGACTTTCTCAATGCAATGCGTCTTGTTACTGCTGGTATCAAGTGTGCTGGCAATGGAGCCAAGTAAGATGAAGTTGTTGACAATTTCAATCTTTTCTCCATCATGATGTTGCCTGCTTGTTCAGTGGTGAGGATTTTTCTTTTGTTAATATTGAGATATAATCCATGTTGAAGGCTGTAATCTTTGATCTTCTGCAGCAAGAGCTTCAAGCCCTCTTCACTTTTAACAGCCAAGGTTGTGTTATCTGCATAACACAGGTTGTTGAGGCTCCCCTGACCCTGATGTCACATTCTTCTTCATGTTGTTGCTGTTATATACTGTCGAGTCACCTGCAACTCATAGCGACCCTATATATATACAACAGCCCTAAATCCTGCTCTATCCCTTATCAATCTTGTTTTCCCAACACACCTCTCCCTATTACCCCAGTGACTGAATCAATCCATCTCATCAAAGGTCTCCCTCTCCTTTGCTGTCCCTCCACCCTCCCAAACATGATGTCCCTCTCCAATGACTGATCCCGCCTTGCAACATGTCCAAAGTATGTCAGGCATAGCTTCAGAATCCTTGCCTCCAAGGAGCAGCCTGGCTTCACCATCTCCAGGACGAACTTGTTTGTTCTCTTAGCAGTCTGTGATATATTCAATACTATTCTCCAGCACCACAGCTCAAAGGCATCAACTCTCCTTCTATCATTCTTAGTCATTGTCCAGCGCTCTGATGCATAGCAAATAATTACAAAGATAAAAGCCTCTATCGGTTGCACCTTAGTCTCCAGACTAACATCGTTGCTCTTCAATACTTTGGAGAGGTCTCTGGCAGCAGATTTTCCCAGTGCAATTCTTCTTTTAATTTCCTAGTTGCTGGTACCAAGAGTGTTGGTTGTAGAGCCCAGCAAACTAAAGGTGTCAACAATCTCAATCCTCTATCATGATGCTGCCAATCTGCCCAGTGGTCAGAATCTTTGTTTTCTTGATGTTGAGCGTCAATCCATATTGAAAGCTGCAATTCTTGACCTTCTGCAGCAAGCGCTTCAGGTCCTCCTCACTTTCAGCAAGCAGGGTTATGTCATCTGCATAACACAAATTGTTGATGAGTCTTCCTCCAAACCTGATGCCACATTTTTCTTCATAGAGCCCAGTCTCCTGGATAATCGTTTCTGCATATAGGTTGAAAAAGATATGGAGATAGGACACCTCCTTGAAGCACACCCTTCCCAATTGTGAACCATGCAGTGTTTCCTTGCTCTGTTCTGACGACTGCCTCCTGGTCCAAGTAGAGGTTTCACATAGGCACAATCAAGTGTTCTGTGATCACCATTCTTCTCAGAGTCAGCCACAGTTTGTTGAGCTCCACAGTCAAATGCCTTTTCATAGTCAATGAACACAGATAGACATTCCTCTGGTACTCTCTGCTTTCAGCCAAGATCCATCTGACATTAGCTATAATATCCCTAGTGTCATGGCCTCTGCTAAATCCAGCCTGCACTTCAGGCAGTTCTCTGTTGATGTGCTGTTCCAGTCGTTTTTGAATAATCTTCAGCAGAATCTTGCTTACATGTGATATTAATGCTACTGTTCAATAATTTCCACACCCTGTCAGAACACCTTTCTTTGGAATGGGATCAAATATAGATCTCTTCCAGTCAGTTGGCCAGGGGGTTGTCCTCCAGATTTCTTGGCACAACTTGGTGAGCACATCCAGGGCAGCATCTGTTTGTTGAAATATGTCAATCAATATTCCATCTATTCCTGGGGCCTTATTTTTTGCCAGTTTCTTCAGAGCAGCTTAAACTTCTTCCTTCATTACTACAAACTCTTGCTCATACGTTGTTTTATTAAATTCTGTGTCCAACTCCTTTTGGTGCTTCCTGGATCATTTAATATTCTGCCCAAAGCATCCTTAAGTCTTATAACTTGAGGTTTGAATTTGTTCTTCAGTTCCTTCAGCTTAAGAAATGCTGAATGAGTTCAGCCCTTTTGATTTTTTTTACTCTAGCTGCTTGCACATTTCATTGTAATACCTTATCTTCCCGTGCTGCCTTCTGGAATCTTCTGTTCAACTCCG
>NW_006399901.1:3381335-3382787 GCF_000299155.1 Elephantulus edwardii | reverse complement strand
ACATTCCATGTCCCAGTCACTAGTGTCTGCTTGCAGGTGTTCCTCCTCTTATTTGTTTTCATACTTGAGGGTTCAGCCTCAGTAGCCACATCTGCTAGTCTAAGTATGTTCTGTTGTACATAGGGTTTTCTAAGACCTGCTATATTGGAAGTGGATGGCCAATCCTTCTTCCTAGTCTGTCTCAACTAGATTGCTCAGATTTAGAACATTATCTGACATAAAAGCATTTTACAGAGAAGAGCAAATTAAAGATATTTCCTAGTAGTAGAAAAAGGCCAATAAATTCTGTGTTGTCCCACCCTTGCCAGCCACCCCTTTCCCTGCTCCACCAGCATTTACATCTACTCCCACCTACTCCATTCAACAACAGTTTCCCCTCTCCAGCCCTTGATGTGATGGCCTTTATGTCTATCTTTCTGGGCTTCTGTGATTCCTAGCGCCTCGAGCTGCTGCCAGTTTCTTCCTCTGTGGGCAGTATCTCTTGACTTCAGGAGTTTTGAACTTCTGCTCCAAGATTGACTTCTTGTGCTTTGGGGCATCTTCTCCTCTATTTATACTGCCCAGTTTCCCAGGGGAGTTTGATGTATCCTGTATGGTATGGGATCCTCTGAGAAACTTTCTGCCACACGCATTGTACCCCCTCGCTCCGTCCTTCTGCCTGCCCTCCCCCATGCTCTGTTCCAAGATTTGAAGGTGGGCTTGACCTACGGGCTTCTGGGAGACGTAGTTATTCATACATTCTTCTTCATAGAATCCAGATTCTCAAATTATTAGCTCAGCATACAGATTAAATAGGAATGGAGCAAGAATACAACCCTGGCACATACATTTTGCTATTTGAAACCATACAGTTTCCCTTGCTCTGTTCAGGTAACAGCTTCTTGATCTAGGTGTACATTTCACATGAGCCAAATTAAGTGTTCTGGGATTCCCATTCTTCTCAATGTCAGACAAATGAATTGCATAAAAGCTGGATTGCAAAAAAAAGAGCAAACCTTAATGAATACCTACTGTACCATCCTATGTATATAGGTGGTGGTGGTTTTTGTTATGTGCCATTGAGTTGCTTTCCACTATAGCAACTCTATGTACAACAGCCCTAAACCCTGCTCCGTTCTGTGCCAATCTCACTGTCTCCAACACAGCTACCTCCATTACCCCAGTCACTGAATCAATCCACCTCATAGAGGGTCTTCCTCTCCTGCACTGTCCCTCCACCCTCCCAATCATGACATCCCTCTTCAAGGACTGGTCCCTCCTTGCAACATGTCCGAAGTATGTCAGACAAAGTTTCAGAATCCTTATCTCAAAGGAGCAGCCTGGTTCACCCTCTCCGGGACAAACTCGTTTATTCTCCTAGCAGTCCATGGTATATTCAATACTCTTCTCCAACACCACAGCTCAAAGGCATCAATTATCTTTCTATCATCCCTAGTCATTGTCCAGCTCTCT
>NW_006399901.1:3379588-3380555 GCF_000299155.1 Elephantulus edwardii | reverse complement strand
GGAATGATAGAAGGAGAGTTGATGCCTTTGCACTTTGGTGCTGGAGAGGAGTATTGAATATACCATGGACTGCTAGGAGAGCAAACAAGTTCATCTTAGAGTGGGTGAAGCCAGGCTGCTCCTTGGAGGCAAGATTCTGAAGCTATGCCTGGCATACTTTGGACATGTTGCAATGAGGGACCAGTCCTTGGAGAGGAACGTCATGCTTGGGAGGATGGAGGGACAGCGCAAGAGAGGAAGACCCTCAATGAGATGGATTGATTCAGTCACTGGGTAATGGGGATAAGCGTGTCGGAGACAATATGATCGGCAAAGATAAATATAATAGAGCGTGTTTAGGGCTGTTGTACATAGGGTCGCTGTGAGTCGCAAGTGACTTGACGCACATAACAACAACAGCATACTAATGATGACAGAAAACATTGTTTTTGTGTCAAGCAGGGGAGGAATCTGCAAAGGGGCAGAAAAAGATTTCCTAGGTTCTGGTAAAGTTCTGTATCTTTAGTAAAGTAATGGTGATTACATTGGTCTGAATTCATCACACTGTATGCTTAAAATCTGTATTATTATCTGTGTGTGAAAATTATTATCAGCAAATGGACCCCCATCTTATGGTGCTGTCAAACTGACCTCCAACTCATGCATTTTCATGGACTGATATTTCGGAAGTCGAATGCCAGGCCTTTATCCTAGTCTGTCCTGGTCTGGAAGTTCCACTGAAAGCCGTTCAGCATCACAGCAACATGCAAGCCTCCAGAGACGTGGTGCCTGTGTGAGGAGCTCCGGCTGGGAATCAGGGCAGGGCTGCTCCCACTGAACTACCAACATACCATACATACCACCAAGATACCATACATACTACCAACAAACCATACATACTACCAACAAACCATACATACTACCAACATACCATACATACTACCAACATACCATACATACTACCAACATACCATACATACTACCAACT
>NW_006399901.1:3373315-3378687 GCF_000299155.1 Elephantulus edwardii | reverse complement strand
ACCACCAACTACCGTACATACCACCAACATACCATACATACTACCAACATACCATATATACTCGTATATGTATGTGATTCCTTAGTAAAGCAGATTTTTTTCAAAGGATGGTGTTACAAGTGGTATAAGTGTATAATATTACAAATAGATGAGTCTGCTGTGAAAACATATTGAAGTGAACTGAAACAGTTTCATGTAAACATGCCCCTATTTGCCTTTGACCCCACTTGCCTCAACATGTGTAAGCCCGTGATAAGAGAATATAATTGATGATTGGTTAAACTCATGCTGCTATTGAACTAATATGATTGGTTGAACAGGATGTAACACCCAAAGCCCAAAGTATTTAAGCCCTGGGAGTCTAACAGAGGATGCTACCAAAGACCCTGACCGCTCTAGTGGCCATGAGAAACCAAGACGGAGAGAAGCTTAGGCTCCCAGGAGTGAATGTTTCCCACTGTACTTGCTATGAATTAATAAATTGTGATCGATTGCCTATGTCTACGATTGATTAATTAAGGCTCAAGGATCATGACAGGATGGATCCTAATGTAGAACACCTTTTTTATCTCTCTTCTCACAAGTTCACAGTAACATCACCGGCAGGACAGAGGCAGGAGATGCATTTTACAGGGAAGAAGACTGAAACCAAGAAGGCAGCAGCAGCCTTTGCCACATGGGGCTGTACTGAGAGAGTTGGGCGTCCCTGTGTTCACAGGGCCTAGAGAGCACACAGTCCACCCCTTTGCTAGACGCACTGTGGCTCAGAGGGCCAGGGACTCAGGAGTCCCACAGCGAAGCCCTGGCTACTTTAGGATGAGGGCCCTCGACTCGGCTCCTGGTGTAGATGCTCCCTCTGCCCATGAATCCCTGAAGCACTTTCAGTCCCTCTCCCTTCTCTGAGCCCAGGGCCCGCTCCAGCTGCTCTGGACTCTCCTTGGTTCTCTCTGCAAGCTCCATTCCCGCCTTTTCCCAAGCAAAGCTCTATCTTCTTCCCTCCCATTTAAACTCTTGAGTTCCTCAGGCCATGCCCCCCACCACTTGTCAAGAACTATGGATTTCCAACTCATTCATCCACTGAATGATTTATTCCTTTCTCTTCTTTTTTTTTTTTTGTGACTGAGGTATGCAAAGCAAATTGGTTTTCCATTCAACTGTGCAGACACGTTTTGTTTGTTAACATTAATTACAATACCTACACTGTAACCACATCCTTTTCATTTCATTCCATAGGGTGATTTATTTATAGGACAGTTGCTGACATTATTCCTCCACGCCCTAACGGCAGAGGTCACCATTTAGAAGAGTAAGCCCTAAGTGATAAACATAAACAGTAAAATAATCAGTCATTTGCTACCTGTAAGATGTCAAAAAGATTAATAATGCCCAGTGCCAGCGAGAGTAAGAGAAAATGGTCAGCCTCGCACACTGTTAGTGAGGTATAGATTTCTACTTAGTTTATAGCAATAGCTTTGTGATTTGTAACTGGGCACTTCTGACTACCAGATGTCTATCCTGTAGAAAAGGGAGTGCTGGTGGTAAGGAGCTGTGCTGTCAATCCAAAGGCTCACGGTTCAAATCCACCATCTACTCAAGAAATCTCCTCCCGTGCAATTTACAGCCTCCGAAAAGCCGCTGGAGAGTCAACTATAAGTTTATTCTGACTCAACGGTGCACAACAACAACAACATCCTGTAGAAATACAGAGCTAAGTAATGGTACTCTGTATCTGTTAGTTGTTAGAGTGACAAAGCTAGAAAACAACCTATACGTCCTCTCTAGAGAACTGGTGGTTGTGGTGGTGGTGGTGGTTTTGTGACGTTGAGTGGTCTGCAGCTCATAGTGACCCTATACGCAATAGCTCTGAACTCTGCCTTATCCTGAGCCAACCTCACTGTCTCCAACACACCTGCTTCATTGTCTTAGTCACTGTGCCAATCCATCTCATCTAGGGTCTTCCTCTCCTGTGCTGACCCTCCACACTTCCAAGCATAATGTCCTCTTCCAAGGACCAGACCCTTCAGGCAACATGTCCAAAGTATGTTAGATAGAGTTTCAAAATTTTTGCCTCCAAGGAGCATCCTGGTTTCACTCTCTCCAAGTCAGACTTCTTTGTTCTCTTGGTAGTCCATGGTGTGTTCAGGACTCTTCTCCAGCACCTCAACTCAAAGACATCAATTCTTCTACTGTCATCCTTAGTCATTGTCCAGCTATCTGATGTGCAGCAAGTACTTACAAAGACCATGACCTGGATCAGGCACACCTTAGTTTCTACACTGACATCACTGCTCTTCAGCACTGTGGAGAGGTCCTTGACAGCAGTTTTTCCTAATGTTGTCAAATCAATGTTGATTAAGTCCAGGTGACAGAGGACAATTGTCCTATCGCGTTTCATAAGCTGGAATCTTTACACAGATTACCAGTCACCAGGTCTTGCCAACTTTTCATTGATCTTTCCAAGACTCTTCAGAGGATGAGTTAGAATGTGGGATATGATACAGATTTATTCACATGGTAATATAGTGTGAAGTTTTTCCTTCTTGTTGTTGTTGTTGTTATGTGCCATAGAGTCACCTGTTAGTCGTAGCAACCCTATGTACAACAGCTCTGAACCCTGCTCTATCCTGTGCCAATCTTATTGTCTCTGACATACCTACCCTCATTTCCCCAGTGACTGAATCAATCCATCTTATTGAGGGTCTTCCTCTCCTGCACTGTCCGTCCACCCTTCCTAGCATGATGTCCCTCTTCAAGGATTGATCCCTCCTTGCAACATGTCCAAAGTACATCAGGCAAAGCTTCAGAATCCTAGCATCCAAGGAGCAGCCTGATTTCACCCTCTCCAGGACAAACCTGTTTGTTCTCCTAGCAGTAAAAAAAAAAAAAATTTACAACACTCTTCTCCAGCACCACAGCTCAAAGGCATCAGTTCTTTTTCTATCATCCCTAGTCATTGTCCAACTTTCTGATACATAGCAAGTAATTGCACAGGCTATGGTCTGGATCAGGCACACCTTAGTCTCCAGACTGACATCATTGCTCTTCAGAACTTTGGTGAGGTTTCTGACAGTAGACTTTCCCAATACAATTCATCTTTTAATGTATGTTAATAATTCCAAAACTATACTGTATGTTTCTAAACTAACATTCCACAATATACCATATATACGATACCTAACAGAACCATACCCACTGCTAAAGTGTTGACTCCGACTCATAGTAATACTATGAGATGGAGTAGAATGGCCCCCTAGGCTGTAAACCCATACAGAAGCAGATTTTCTATCTTCCTGTCTTGGAGAAGCTGGTGGGTTTGAACCACTGACCTTTTAGTTAGGCAGCTAAATGCCTTAACCACAGCACCACCCTGACTGAATTGTTGTCGTCATCGTTAGGTGACATGGAGGCAACTATGACTCACAGAGACCTTGTGAACCATGGATCTGAACCCTGCTCTATCCTCACCATCTCTGATATACTCGAGCCCAATGATACAGTCCCTGTGTTACTCTATCTTGTTGCGAGCCTTCCTCCCTTTCATTGACACTCCACCTTTCCAAGCATTATGCACTTTTCCAAGGACTGGTCTCTCTCAACAACAAGCCCAATGTATGTGAGGTAAAGTTTAATCACTACTTACCTCTAAGGAACACTCTGGCTGTACTTTCTAAAAGATCAATGTGTGAGTTCTTTTAGCAGTCCATGGATTATTTAGCACTTTTCTTTAACATCACAACTCAAAGGTGTCAACTCTTCTTCTGTCATCCTTAATCATTACCCAACTTTCAGATGCACAGCAAGCAAGTGAGAAGACCATGGCTTGGATCAGGTGTACCTTAGTCTTTAATCTGATATCATTGCTCCTTAACGCCTTAGAGAGACAGTAGATTTACTGAAGGCAACACATCTTTTGCTTTCTCAACTGTTGATGCCAATAGTGTTGATTTTGGATCCAAGTAAAATAATTTTTTTTTTACAATTTCAATCTTTTCTCCATCTATCATGATATTGCCAATTGGCTCAATGATGAAGATTTTGTTTCTTTTTGGTGTTGAGATGTAATCCATATTAAAGGCTATAGTCTTTTTTTATTTGTTTTTTTAGTTTTTGTTTATTTTCCTCTTTTTTTTCTTGTTGTATGCCATCAAATCAAATATGACTGGCACAGGAGGAGATTGCCCCACTTTCTCCAGTGGAGCATCTGGTGGATTCGAACCACATGCCTTTGAGATTGCAGTGCAGCTTCTTGCCACTAGGCCACCAGAGCTCCCTAAGGCTGTAGTCTTTGATCTTCTGCAGCAAGTGCTTCCAGCCCCCTACAAATGAAAAGGCCTAGTGGTTGCCAAGTGTTTTTTCTTTAACAGAAATGACAGTTCTCTGGGGAAGAGACTGAAAAATGCATATAGACTAAGTTTCAATGAACTGAATTGAATCCACTGAAATAGGAAAAGTATGTTGACACCCTATGTTCACACTTGGTTGATGAGGATGTTATCTGGGATAGTTATTCTGCAAGGCTGTCTGGAGACGTGAAGGGAGGGAGAAAGAAGGGAGAAATTTGAAAACTAGATAATAAGCACTTAGCAAGAGGGGTGAAGTATAGAATAAGTGGGCGGTTCAGATATTGTGGATACTACAATTAACATTATCAAGCAAAATGCATATGAATTGTTAGTTGAAAAACTAATATATTTTGTCAGCTTTCATTCACATCACAATAAGAAACAAAAAATACATGGAATTGAGCAAAAGAAGATAAATCTGTCTCAAAAGAAGCAGTCCTTTAAACAGAGCAGGAGATGGTGCATGATTTAAAGTCAAGAAAGGTATACATTCTGGTTGAATCTTTTCACTGTCCTTCAAACTGTATGCAGAGCAAATAACCTGAGAAGCATGTGGCATCAGGATTGGATGAAGACTCACTCACGACCGACAGCAAGCACGTGATACATTCTTGCTCACTGAGAATGAAGAAGACTTGCAGTACTTAGCAGTCAAGGACAAAGATTATAGCTTTCAGTGAGTATTACAGCTTAACACAAGAAAACCATGCGCTTCCCAATGGGACCAATAAGCAACATGGTGATAAGCAGATTGACATTGTCAAGGATTTTCTTTTCTTTGGATCCACAATCAACAGCCACAGAAGCATCAGCCAAGGACCTCTTTAAGGTGCTCTAGAGCAAGGATGTCACTTTGAGGACTAAGGAAATAATCAGAGAAGTAGGAGAGGAATATCGTCTCAGTGGTGTCTACAAAGGGAGCTCCAGTGGCTTGCGGTTGCTGTTGTTATGTGTGCTGTCGAGTCCAAGCCAACTCATAGCTGAACTTCCAGTGGATTTTCAGAGGCTGTAAATAAATAACAGGAGGTG
>NW_006399901.1:3367941-3372920 GCF_000299155.1 Elephantulus edwardii | reverse complement strand
CATGTAAATGTACTATAATTTTTCAATCCATTTGATTGTGGTTAGACATTTGAGCTGTTTCCATGTTTTGCGATGGTGAATAACACTGCTATGAACATTAGTGTACAAGTCTCCATTTATGCCTCAGTTCTCATTCTCTTGGGGTGTATTCCAAGCAGAGGAACAGCTGGGTCATGCGGACTTTCTGTGTTCAGCTTTTTGAGGAAATGTCAAACTTCCTTCCAGAGCAGTTATGCCTTTAACAATCCCATCAACAACATATAGGAATTCCTATCTCTGCATTCTCCCGAACCACTGATAACCACATGCAAGCAAATTACTGCTGCAGATCTTTTAAAAATGGCTGGAATGGTACATAGATAAGGAACAGCCAGAAGTTCAGGCAGGATTTAGAAAAGGCTGTGCTACAAGGGATATCATTGCTGATGTCAGATGGATCCTGGCTGAAAGTAAGGGATACCAGAAGAATGTCTATTCGTGCTTTATTGACTATGCAAAGGTGTTTGACTATGTAGATCATAACAAGTTGTGGCTGACATTGAGAAGAATGGCAGTCCCAGAGCACTTGATTGTGCTCCTGAGGAACCTATACCTAAACCAGGAGGCTGTTGTGAACAGAGGAGGGGAGCACTGCATGGTTTGGAATTGGGCAGGGAGTGCGTCAGGGTTGTATTCTTTCTCCACACCCATGCAATCTGTGTGCTGAGCAAATTATCTGAGAAGCTGGACTCTAAGAGAAGGAATGTGGCATCAGGATTGGAAGGAGACTCATCTCACCTGCAAATGACACAACCTTGCTTGCTGAAAGTGAGTAGGGCTTGAAGCACTTGTTGCAGAAGATCAAGGAATACAGCCTTCAGTATGGATTGCATCTTAATAGGCTGGATCCGACTTGACAGCAAAAATATTCCTAATACAATAATAGAGGTTTCACTAAATAAACATAAGTATATCCGTGTTTCTGTTGTTGTTTGAAATGTGCCATTGAGTTAGAATCAACCTATAGCTGACCCTCCACCAGGTTTTCAGAGGCAGTAAATCACATGGGAGGAGACTGCCCAGCTTTCTCCCACAGAGCACATGGTGGCTTTGAACTACCTGCCTTTGGATTATACAACTCTTTACCACTAGGTCACCAGAGCTCCCTAGGTGTGTAAAGTTTTAAACTGCCTGAACAAAAATATGGGCATAAAGAGTTTGATTTGATTGGATAGTGGTTATAGTTGACGTATGCTGCCAAAAGAACAAACAAATCTGTCTTGGAGGAACAGCAAGCAGAATGTTCCTTAGAAGTAAAACATGGCATGAATTCATCTCTCTGCATTGTCAGTAGGGCCCAGTCCCAGGAGGATATCATGTTTGGTAGAGGACAGCAAAAACAAGGAAGACCCTCGACAAGATGGACCACCGATGCAACGGCTGTAACAATGGGCTCGAGCACGCCACGAGTGTAAGGATGACGTGGGACGAGGTACTGCTTCATTCTGTTATGCATGAGGCAGCTCTGGTCAGAGCTGAATTGCTGGCACCTCACAGTATTATTCACACAATTCAGTAAATCTCTACTGAATACCTTCTACACACCAGACACACTGATCTAGACACTAGAGAGACATGCTTATGTAAAACCTAGTCCCTATTTACATTCTCCACCACCTTTCTGTCTGTGTGTTGTATGCCAGCATGCCTGTGATCCTAGAAGCTATGACATGGGCATGGCAAATGCCAACAAGGTCATCCATGGTGGACAGGCTTCAGAAGGGCTTCCAGACTAAGAAGAAAAAGGCCTGGCACTCTAAAATATTAGACAATAAAAATCCCATTGACTGTAACAAAATACTACCTGACGTGTCTGTCCCTAGATGAGACCCAAGGTTGTCAGGCCCTCAAAATATCCAGTGGCCACAATGGACTTCCACGCACCAATCACGGTCAAGATGGCACAGCACTGTGACATTTGTTGTTCATAGTAATTGAGGTCTCCATGGCAGCTAACGATAATTCACATTCTAGTTCTAGTGGTTAAGAAGCTTGCACTGCAATCCCAAAGGCACGTGGTTCAAATCTACCAGCTGCTCCATGAGAGAATGATGTAGGCAGTCTTCTCTAATGTGATTTACTGCCTTTGAAACCCCACTGGAGGGTCAGCTATGAGTCGGTTCTGACTCGAAGAGACACAAGAATAACATCAATAGTTGCAATCTAGGGAACTCTGGTGGTGTAGTCTATAAAGTGTTGCGCCGCTAATCCAAAAGTGTTGCCTCTCTGGTTGTTCGAATCCATCAATGGCTTCAAGGGAGGAAGCGAGGCAACTTCTTCCCATGCAATTTACAACCTCAGTCAACCCACTGGATGGTCGATGTGAGTCAGTTCCCGCTCAATGGGAATGGGAGGGGAGAGGGGAAGGGGAGGCGAGGGGAAAAGTGGGAGGGGAGGGAAGGGGAAAGCAAGGGAGGAGAGGAGAGAGAGTTATTTGTGAACTATAAAGGTAAGAAATAAGCAAGTAAATTATAAGGACTAGCAAGGAAAATAAAACAGAATAGGGCAAAAACGGGGTAACAAAGGGTCATCAAGGACCTCTCTGAATGGTGCCTCGAGTCGAGGCTTGAGGGAAGGAGGAAGTGAGACTTGGAGATTTCTGGAGGAAGGACATTCCAGGTGGAGATAATAGCAAGTTCAAAGGCCCCTAACAGAAGCCAAGCAGGATGGAAACAAAGGTCAGACAGAGAGGCCTCAGGTGGATACCACTGACTCCAGCAGCAAAACTTCTTCCAAGAATTTAACGTGAAGATTAGAGCATCAAGCTTAGAGTCAAATTCCTGAGTGTGAGTCTTATGTCGGCTGCAAGCTGCTCTGTGACTATGGGCAAGTCGTTTCAACCTCAGCCAGTGACTTCAGCCAGTTTCCCCACGTGTCAAATTTGAGGAATAATCCTTCTTTCTCCATCTTCAGGTGAGGCTAGAAGAAAAGTTTAGGGTGTGGATGTGCACAGGGTCACACAGCTGCTCTTCAAAAGGAGGGGATGTGACAGCTCTCGGCAGGAAGTGCCAAGAGCACTAAGCAACTTCATCATTTGGAAAGAAGCAGCCTGAAAGGAAGGGAGCTCTGGTGGCTTACTGGTGAGAAACTGCACTGCAATCCTAAAGGTACACAGTTTGAATCCACCAGCTTCTCTATGGGAGAAGGATGGAAGTCTCCTCCGTGTGATTAACTGTCTCTGAAAACCCACTAAAGGGTGAGCTATGGGTCAGTTCTGACTCAATGACACACAACAACAGTCAGGGTGGCCTAGTGGCAAGAAGCTGTGCTGCAATCCCGAAGGGGCACGGTTGGAGTCCACCAGATGCTCTACTGGAGAAGGAGGGGAAAACTCCTCCTGTGCCAGTTGAATCGGAGTCAATGGCACACAACAAGTTAAAATAATAATAATAATAATAAATAATACAGTAAGAGAAGCTGGCCACAAGGAATTTGATTGCTCTGAAAGTAGGAAAATAGAAGTGAGTGGGTACCACAATATCACTTTTGGGGCCCCCAAGGGCCTCCCAGAAATCAAGGAGCATGAGAGACACTGTCTACAGGAGTCTGTGTGACTTGGAGGTAGCCTGAAGCCCCCTAGATCTGTGTGGGTGCACGTGTGTAGGGCCTCGACTCCGGCAAGTCCTATCAAAAACCAAACAAATTCAAGTTGAGCCCAACACACAGTGACTCTCCCTCAGATTCCCAAGCCTGTAAATGTTAACAGGAGATCCCCATCTTTTCCTCCTCTAAGAAGCTGGTGAATTTGAACTGCTGACCTTTCAGTTAGCAGCCAACACCTTATGCACAACCAGAGCTCCTTAGCAACAGTGTAAACAGGCAGAAGAGCAGGGGAGAGGGTAAAGTTCAGATCCTCACACCCAAGTCCCACTCCCTTAAGCGAGGCAAATCATTGTCAGAATAATGAGAGCTGTCACTCATCGATGGCTCGCTAGCATTTATTAATCACTTGGCAAAGAGTTGTGCTGTCAACCCAGAAGCGTGCACTTTGAATACATCAGTGGCTCCAGAGGAGAAAGATGGGTGTTCCCCTCCTGTGTGATGTTGTTGTTGTTTACCATAGAGTCAGAACCGACCCATAGCTGACCCTCCAGGGAGTTTTCAGAAGCAGTTAATCACACGAGAGGAGATTGCCCATCCTTTTCCCGCAGAGCAGCTGATGATCCAGAACTATGTGCCTTCGAAATTGCAGTGCAGCTTCTTGCCACAGCTTCTAAAAACCCAGTGGAGGGCCAGCTATGAGTCGGCACATAACAACTTAATAAAGAACAAGCTTTACAAACATTATCTACTCTCCTCTTCACAATAGCCCGTGGAATAGTTGCTACCAGGGAGCTCTGGTGGCCTAGCGTCAAGAAGCTGCACTGAAATCCTGAAGGCTTGCAGTTCAAGGCCACCAGCTGTTCCACAGGAGGATGGGCAGTCTCCTCCCATGAGATTAACTGCCTCTGAAAACCTGCCAGGGGGTCAACTGTGGGTCAGTCCTGACTCCAGGGTAAACAACAACAACATCCTCAATTTGTAGATAAGGAAAGTGGAGACATAAACTAAGTGGCTCTCCCAAAGTCACACACCTTACAAAGGGCAGTGCTAGAATGTGAACCCACTGTTCTTAATAACAAGGACGCTCTGGTGACTTAGTGCTAAGGTGTTGTGCTGCCAACCTAAAGGCACATGGTTTTGCTGAACTTCTATTTGGAGGCTGAAAAATTTCTGGAAATAGACACTGGTGACGATTTTTACAACATGACAAATGCAACTAAGGCCACCTAACTGAACATTTGGAAACAGGTCTTTAAAAGGGGTTGCTTCCCAACCCTTTGGCTAGGATCAAATGTGAAATTGATGGAGAAAGTGTCCTTTTAAAAAAATAATGTAAAATAGAATATATATATATGATTGTATGAAACACAATGTAAATGCAAATTGTTTAAAACAAT
>NW_006399901.1:3362047-3367841 GCF_000299155.1 Elephantulus edwardii | reverse complement strand
TATATATATATATGATTGTATGAAACACAATGTAAATGCAAATTGTTTAAAACAATGTCTATGAATGAACCATACTGTAAAGGTATTATATTAATATCAATAACATTTAAAAAAAAAATTTAAAAGTGACTTTTGGGAAGAACTTGAAATTTGACCAAGAATGGGAAGAAGGGGAGAGGGGAGTAAAAATTAATAAATCGATAAGTTTAGTGAAGCCAAATACAGCACATGATAAGGGGATGATTAGACATGGTAACAAATTAATCACATTCACCAGCAGTAACTAATGTTATAGCATTTAAAATCTATGAATGATTGAATGGGGGGCGGGGAACAACCACTACAGGAAAACCTGGCTTCCAGTCCCTGACACCTGTGCCACCTGACAAGTCCCCTCCTCTCTGACCCTCAGAGGAGTCTTCCTCATCTCAGCTCTCCCCCTGGCCCCTAGCCCCCCCGTTTCCAGCATTCCTAGACTCAGGGGCTCACTCGGTCTCAAAGGCAGCCAGAGGGACAGTGAAGGCTCATCTCAGGCCTCTCAGCTCTTTTTCTATGTCCTTTGACCAAGTCCACAACTCTAGTCTGATTACATAATGAGTTTGGTATTTTCAGAGGCCCATAAAGCACACACGCCCCTCGAAGAAGGTTCATAACTTAGGAGGCAAGGAAAGTCATGGCCAATAAGCAGCGGGGTAAAAACTGTCTAAGGGAGCAGGGTGTCGCACGTTGTCAATGAGGCTCCCTGCTTTTGTCGCTGCCAGACACTGTCAAGCAGGTTCCTCGTCACAGCAGGCCTTTATACGACGGACCGAACGCTGTCCCTGTTCCTTCTCACAATCATCGCTCTGTTTGAATCCACTGCTCTGTTACAGGCACTGTGTTGGTCTGTTGGCCTTTCCCCCCGTACATTTTGACAAATTTCTTTCATGTGCAACTTAATAGAAAACAGCAGGATTCTGATATTTGCTCCTGCATTCAACTACGGATGAAAAAAAATGTCTAAAGAATACAGACTACAGCATCACACCTAAGGGTAGTTGGAAGAGAGCGCAGCACAGGGACCTGTGACATTGAGAACCTTCTAAAATGGCCCCAGTGTTTTAAGTCTCTTGGGAATTGGGCATTTGTCTCATTCTCTCTTCAGGGTAGCCTGGGCCTTGTACCTCACTTCCAATGAATTAATTGCTGTTGTTTTTGTTATTGTTGTTATTGTTGCTGTTAGGTGCCATCAAGTTGACTATGACTCATGTTGTTATGTGCCATCGAGTCGCCTGCGACCCATATCGGCCCTCTGAACCCTGCCCTATCTTGAGCCAGTCTCACTAATTCTGATACAGCAACCCTCATTGCCCCAGTTACTGTATCCATCTCACCCAAGGTCTTCCTCTCCTGCCTTGTTTCTCCACCCTTCCAAGCTTGATGTCCTTCTCCAAGGACTGGTCTCTCCTGGCCATGTGCTCAAAGTATGTGAGATGAAGTTTCAAAATCCTAGCCTCCAAGGAGAAACTTGGTTTCACCCTCTCCAACACAGATCTATTTGTTTTCTTGGTTGTCCATGGTATGTTCAAGACTCTTCTCCAGCACCGCAATTCAAAGGAATTTATTCTTTTTCTGTCATCCAATTACACCTTGCTGGGCTCCACAATCAACACTCTTAACACCAGCAGTCAGGAAATCAAAAGATGAATTGCATTGGGCAAATCTGCTTTCAGGGAACTCTCCAGAGTGCAAAGATGTCAGTCTAGAGACTAAGATGCGCCTGATACAGGCCATGGTCTTCGCAATTACTTGCTATACATCAGAGACCTGGACAATGACTAAGGATGACAGAAGAATCAATGACTTCAAATTGTGTTGCTGGAGAAGATTCCTGAACTACAATTCATAGTGACATTATAAACTACAGATCTGAACTCTTTCCTATCCCATGCTGTTCTCACCATCTCTGATAGGCTCCAATCCATTGTTATAATCACTGTTCTGTGATCCTTCATTTTTCCCAGTATGCTGTCCTTTACCAGAGACTAGTGCTTCCTAACAACACACCCCAAGTATGAGAGATGAAGTCTCACCGTCCTTGCCTCTAAGGAGCACCCTGGTTGTACTTCTTTTAAGACAGATTAATTTTGTTTTTGTTGTTGTTGTTGTTGTTGTTGTTTTGACAGTCTGTGGGATATTCAGTACTCTTCTCCAACACCACAACTCAAAGGCATCGAATCTTCCTCTGTCATCCTTTTTCATTGAATTGTAGTTGTTGTGAGCCACTGAATCAGAATGGGCTCATAACTGACCCTCCAGCAGGTTTTCAGAGACAGTAAATCAGAGACTGAGCATCTTACCACTTAGGCCACCAGAGCTCCCTTAATCACTGGGTAGACTATAGCAATAGTGTTGAGACTTCCAGAATTGGTGTTATCTTTAGTTTAATTAGGTCAGCTATGGGTCAGTTCCAACTTGACAGTACACAACACCACCACATTCACATGAAAGCAGGATAATGAATAAGGATGATCAGAAAAGAATGATGTTTTTAGTTTTGCATAGTACTCCGTTGTATGGAATGTACCATAGGGTTTTTTTATGCATTCATTTGTTGATGGGCACTTGGGTTGTTTCCATCTCTTTTCTATTGTAAATAATGCAATAATAAACGTGGGTGTGCATATATCTGTTTGGATGGAGTTTATGGTTTCTTTAGAGTATATTCTACATAGTGGAATTGCTGGGTCAAATGATATTTCTATTTGCAACTTTCTGAGAAAGTGCCAACCCTCCTTCCAGAGTGGTTGCACCATTTTACACTCTCACCAGCAGCGAAAAAGAGTTCCAATCTGTCCACAACCTCGTCAGCATTTATTGTTTGTTACTCTGTTGAACTTTGCTTTTGTCACTGGTGTGAGATCATATTTCATAATTGTTTTGACTTGCATGTCTGTGATAGCTAGAGATTTCTTCATGTATTTGTTTGCCATCTGGCTATCTTTTTTGTTGAAGTGTCTATTCATCTCCTGTGCCCATTTTGCTATTGGGTTATTTACCTTTTACTTGTTGAGGTGCAACAATGAATGTTGTTGTTGTTGTTATGTGCTGTTAAGTTGCCTGCAACTCATAGCAACCCTGTGTACAACTAACTCTATCCTGTGCCAATCTTATTTTCTCTGACACACCTACCCTACGCCGTTATCCCGGTCACTGAGTCAATCCATCTCATCGAGGATCTTCCTCTCTTGAGCTGTCTCTCTACCCTCCCAAGTATGATGTCCCTCTCCAAGGACTCCTTGCAACATGTCCAAAGTATGTTAGATGAAGCTCCAAGAAGCAGCCTGGATTCATCTTCTCCTGGACAAACTTCTTTGTTTTCCTAGCAGTCCATGGTACAATCAATACTCTTCTCCAGCACCAAAAGTCAAAGGCGTCAATTCTCCTTTTATCATCCCTAGTCATTGTCCAGCTTTCCAATGCATAACAAGTCATTGCAAAGACCATGGCCTGAATCAGGCGCACTTTAGTCTCCAGACTGACATCGTTGCTCTTCAGTCTTCTGGAGAGGTCTCTGACAGAAGACTTTCCCATTGCAATTTGTCTTTTCATTTCTTGGCTGCTGGTACCAAGAGTGTTGATTGTGGAGTCAAGCAAAAGGAAGCTGTTAACAATCTCAATCTCTTCACCATCCATCACGATGCTGCCAATCGGCCCGTGATGAGAATCTTTGTTTCTTGATGTTGAGCTTCAATCCATATTGAAGGCTGCAGTCCTTGAATGAATACTTTTTTTTGGGGGAAAAAAAAGTGAACTGAGGGAAGAAGTGAGGGGAACGGGGTAAAATATGCAAGAATGAATGAATGAAAATCTAACTTCTCTGTAAATGTTCATTAAAATCACAATTAAAATAACATTTTCTTTTAAAAATAAAATGATGGTGGCTTTGAATGCAGAAGAATACTGAATGGACTGACAGAAGGACAACTAAATCTGTTGCAGATGAAATACAGCCAGGATGTTCCTTGGAGACGAGAATGATGAGACATCACCTCACATACTTTGATCCTATTATCAGGGGGGGCCAGGCCTTGGAGAAGGACTTCATGATTGGCAGAGTAAACGGCGAGCAAACAAAGAAGAAGACCTTCAACAAGATAGATTGTCACAGTGACTACAACAATGGACTCAAATATAGTAATTATAGCGAAGATGACACAGGACTGAACAGTGTTTCATTATGTTGTATGTAAGGTTGGAAGCAATGAGTACAGACCAGCACAGTGGTACCTAACAACAGCCACTATAAACGTAACAGTATATATGGAAGTTCTATGCTCAGCATTTTTTTAAATAAATATTTTTATTTTAATTGTGATTTTAACAGAAGTTTACAAAAAAGTTAGATTTTCATTTATTCATTGTTGCACTTTTTACCCTTTCTCCCTCCCTTCCTCCTCCCCAAGTTGACTTTTTTATATACTAGTTTATTTACAAAATTAGAATACATTATTTTCGAGAACAGATTCTTCCCATTTCCCTCACCACCCCCACGCATCAAATTGTACAACTCCATAATTAATCCCCCCGCCCCCTGCACATAATCTTCCCTCTACTTCCACCCTCCCCCACCCCCCTTTGGATCCTTATATTCAGTCTACAAGTAATGGTTTTATACGATATTTGTCCTTGTGGGACTGAGTTAGTTGACTCAATATAATGCTTTCCAGTCCCTCCCAACTTAGGAAATAATTTACAAAATCATTATTCTGGTGTGCTGCAGAGTATTCCACTGTGTACCATAATTTCTTAATCCATTCGTTTGTGGTTGGACATTTGGGTTGTTTCTCTGTTCTTGCTATAGTGAATAATGCTGCTATCAACTTTGGGTGCAAATCTCTGTTTGTCCCTCAGTTCTTATTTTCTCAGGGTATATTCCAAGTAGAGTAGCTGGGTTATATGGAATGTCTATGTTCAGCTTTTTAAGGAAGCCTCAAACTGAGTTCCTATCTCACCACATCCTTTCCAGCACTTATTACTTGCTGCCCTGCTAAGCTTTGCCACTGCTACTGGGGTAAGATAGTATTTCAAGGTGGTTTTTATTTTAGAGCCTTTCTTTGGTTTTTTTAATTGATATTTTAACAAAAGTTTACAGAAAACTTGGATTTCCTTTCATTCATTATTGCACATTTTCCTCCCTAGCCACCCCCTAGTTCATTTTTCTCTTTAAAAAGATTCTTTCATTGTTGTACAATTTTCTCCCTCCCACTTTGCTCCCCAGTCCACTTTGTTATACACCTCTTATTCTGGACTGTTGACATGCAGATAATATCTAATCATTTCTTTTCCTTCATCTGTTTAAATGCAGTGTTCATCTTTTTTTTTTCTTTAATTAATTTCAATGAACATCTACAGAGATTTTGGACTTCTATTCATTCATTGTTGCACTTTTCTCCCCGCTAACCCCACCCCCACCCCCAGTTCACTCCTCTCCTTGAAAAGCAAAAGAAAAACTCCTTCTATTGGTACACGATTCCCCCGCACACCTCCACCCCCACCCTGAGTATACTCCACTCTGCAATCCTCATTCCGAACTCTTATGATAATCATAATGCCCTAAAATACATTACTTTTAAATTATTCTCTCCCTCATTGGCTTCAATGCAGTAAACATAATTTATCCAGTTTTTCTCAGTCTTACCCCCACTCTACAACAGTGGCATAGTATTTGTCCTTTTGTGACAGATATTTCACTCAGCATAATGTCCTCCAGGGTCACCCATTTTGAATAATATTGCATGAGTTCCTTGTTTTT
>NW_006399901.1:3359385-3361127 GCF_000299155.1 Elephantulus edwardii | reverse complement strand
AAAAGGCTGTCATTTCCCCACCTAACTGATTTCATCTCCTTGTCAAAAATCAATTGACAATAAATAGATGGGCTGATTTCCAGGTTCTCCATTCTATTCCATTGATCTATGTGTCTGTCATTGTACCAGTATTGTGCTGTTTTAACTCCCACAGCAGTGTAGTAGGATTTGAAATCAGGGAGTGAGATGCCTCCTACCTTTTTCCTGTTTTTAAGGAATGCTTTGCTTATTCGGGGTTTCTTTCCATTCCAAATGAAGTTGGAGATTGCCTTTTCCATCTCGTTGAAGAACGGGATTGGTATTTGTATTGGGATTGCACTGAGCGTGTAAATTGCCTTTGGTAGTATTACCATTTTCACAATAGTGAGTCTTCCCATCCATGAGCAAGGGATATTCTTCCACTTCTCCAGGTCTCTCTTTGTTTCTTCTTCTAATGTTTTCTAATTTTCTTTGAATAGATCCTTTGTGCTTCTAGTTATATTTACTCCTAAATATTTTATCTTCTGATTAGCTTTTGCTAAGGGTATTGTATTTCTAAGCTCCAGCTCTGTAGTCTCTTTGTGCAGTGTTCATTATTTATCTCCTCTTTTCTGTTTCCCACCAACACCCACGTCAGTCCTGTTTTATAACAATGGCAGTATGTAGTATTTGCCCTTTTGTGACTGAGATATTTCAGTCACCATAAGTCCTCCAGGGCCATCCATTTTGTATAATATTTTATGAGTTCCTTGTTTTTCAGTGCTGAGTAGTATTCCATTGTGTGAATATACCATAGTTTCTCTATCCATTATTTGTTGATGGGCACTTGGGTTGTTTCCAACTCTTTGCTATTTTGAAAACCCAGCAATAAACATGGGTGTCCATATATCTGTTTTGGTGGCAGTTCTCATTTCTTAATTTTAGAGTCTTTCTTCATGTGTCTGTTGGCCATCCGAATGTCTTCCTCTGTGAAAAAGTCTTTCCATGTCTTTTGCCCATTTTGTAATTGGGTTATCAGTCTTTTTCCTCTGGACACCCTGTAAGATTCTGTAAACTTCCATGATGAGACCCTTGTCTGAAATGATGTCGCCAAATGTACCCCGAGAAAATGAGAACTGAAGCACAAACAGAAGCTTATGCACCAATGTTCATAGCAGTGTTATTCATCATAAGCAAGAACTTGGAACCAGCCCAAATGTCCAATCACAATGCAACGTATTGAAAAATTCCACAGTGGAATACTATATAGCTTGCAGGAGTAATGATTTTTTTTTCTTTATTTATAATACTATATAGCTTGCAGGAGTAATGATTTTTTTTTCT
Source organism: Elephantulus edwardii (assembly GCF_000299155.1). Taxonomy (NCBI): domain Eukaryota; kingdom Metazoa; phylum Chordata; class Mammalia; order Macroscelidea; family Macroscelididae; genus Elephantulus; species Elephantulus edwardii. The sequence continues at coordinate 3,359,825 of NW_006399901.1, read as the reverse complement.
TTATTTATGAATGCTATTTGGATCCTGATCTGATTCAAACTGATTTTTTTTGTTTTTTTATTAAGATTTTAATGAAAGTTTATAAAGAACTTGGATTTCCATTGATTTATTGTTGCACATTTTCCCATATTCCTCCCTGCTCCACTTTCCCCCTCCCCCGAGTTCTCTGTTATGCAGTTCCACACCCAAGACCACTTTACTATGCAGCTCTGATTATGAACTCTTTTTTTAATTAAATTTTATTAATTTTAATGAACATTTACAGAGATTTTGGGTTTCCATTCATTCCTTGCTGCACTATTTTCTCTACCCTCCTCCGCAGTTCGTTCCTCTTTTTTTCCCCCTTGAAAGTCTGTTTTAATTGTCCAATTGCCACAGTGCTTGTCAAAGCCAGTTCTGATTAATCTCCTTTGTCAGTGTGTCCTTTGCCATTCCCTATC
>NW_006399901.1:3338504-3359174 GCF_000299155.1 Elephantulus edwardii | reverse complement strand
TGTATCATGGAAGTGTTGCAGCCTAGAAGACACAAATTTAACTAACAAGTTAAAAGTACATGAGTCAAAAATTAAAAAGCAATAATACTCCAAGTAGAGGCTCTAATAGTGGCACAAATCAAGTTACAGAGAAAAGTAGTTCTTACACTAAAAGGCCTATTGACTAGCACTTTGTCTATTATAGTATAAAGGTTAGGAACCACAAGATGTAGAGACTCAACTATGTCATTTACCGTTCTTAAGTCCTGGACCAAATCCCATCTACAACTGGATTGTTTTACAACTCAGAAGTCTGCATGCAAGGCAGAGGTGAAGTAAAGAACTGCTTATGAGGTTTTCCGTCAATTCCAACAACTAAGAAATAGTGAGAAGAGTTGGGACCTCAGAAGGCTTTTAGGACCAAATAGGCTCTTGTGTCCAGGAGAAAATTAATATATTTACCAGTAATGTTAATGCTCACCCACAGCTCTTCTGGGAGGATCTAAATTGTTGAAGCGTCCTCCTTTGTTTCCAGCTGGGAGCTGGGGCTGATGATGAACTCTTGTTATAGCAATAATACCTAATCATATATTCCTTGTATACAGTTCTCACCCTCATCTGTTTCAATGCCATGTACATTAATTATTTCCTCTTTTCTTAGTTTCCCCAACCCCCATGTTAGTCCTGTTAGACTAAGATATTTTAGTCAGCATAATGTCCTCCAGGGCCACCCAATTTGTATACTGTTTCATGAGTTATTTTTTTCTGTTCTGCATAATATTCCATTGTGTGACTATACCACAGCTTCCCTATCCATTCATTTGTTGATAGGCACTTGGGTTGTTTCCAACTCTTTGCTATTGTGAACAATGCAGCAATAAAGCTGAGTGTGCATATATCTGTTTGGGTGGAAGTTCTGGTTTCTTTAGGGTATACTCCCAGTAGTGGAATTGCTGGGTCAAATGGTATTTCTATTTCCAACTTTTTGAGAAAGCACCATACAGCCTTCCAAAATGGTTGTACCATTTTACACTCTTAAGAGTTCCAGTTTCTCCACAACCTCACCAGTATTTGCTGTTTGCTGCTCTGTTGAATTTTGCTGCTGTAACTGGTGAGATGATATTTCATAGCTGCTTTGATTTCCATCTCAGAGCTAGGGATTTTTAAGATTTCTTCATGGGTTTGTTTGCCATCTGAATATCTTTTTTGGTGAAGTGTTGGTTCATATCTTGTGCCCATTTTGCAATTGGGTTGTTTACCTTTATCTTGTTGTGGTGCTTGAGTATTCTGTAAATTCTAAATAAAAGTCCTTTATATGTCATTTACATGTAATTACCAAATTTTTTTCCCAGTCGGTGGATTCCCTTTTTACCCTGTTGGAGAAGTTGTTAGGTGTGCATAGGGATTTGATTCTTAGAAGGTCCCATTCATCTATTTTCTCCTCTCCTGGTTGCAGGTAGGAGCAATGATTTTTTTTTAAATTACAACCTAACATGGGAGGGACTAGAGAGCATTATGCTAAGTGAACCAACTCTGTCTCATAAGGACATACACTGTAAAAGGCCATTATTGTAGAATGAGTACAAAGATCCAGGGGGGGGGTGGCTGTTGTTGTTGTTGTGTGCCATCGAGTTGCTTGCTATTCATAGCAATGTACAGCCACCCTGAAACCTGCTCTATCCTGTGCCAACTTTATTGTCTCCAACATACCTACCCTCATTACCCCAGTCAACTGTACCAATCCATCTCTCGATGGTCTCCCTCTCTTTCTCTGTCCCTCCAGCATTCCAAGAATCATGCCCCTCTCCAAGGACAGTTTCTCCTTGCAACATGCCTCAGAATCCTTGCCTCCAAGGAGAAGACTGGCTTCACCTTCTCCAGGACAGAAAAGAATTTCATGAAACAACATATGAGCAAGAGCATGTGGTGATGAAAGAAGTTCAAACTGCTCTGAAAGAATTGTCAAAAACAAAGCTCCAGGAATTGACGGCATACCAGTTAACATATTTCAACAAATAGATGCTGCCCTGGATGTGCTCACTAAGTTGTTCCAAGAAATCTGTAGGCAATCACCTGGCCAACTGACTGGAAGAGATCTATATTTGTTCCCATTTCAAAGAAAGATGACCAGACAGAATGTGGAAATTATCGAGCATTATCATTAATATCACATGCAAGCAAGATTCTGCTAAAGATTATTCAAAAATGAGTGGAGCAGCACATCAACACAGATCTGACAGATGTCCAGGCTGGGTTTAGAAGAGGCTGTGGTGCTAGGGATATTATAGGTACTGTTAGATGGATCTTGGCTGAAAGCAGAGTACCAGAGGAATGTCTATTTGTGTTTCATTAACTATGCAAAGGCGTTTGACTGTGTGGATCACAACAAACTGTGGCTCATTCTGAGAAGAATGCGAATCCCAGAACATTTTATTGTGCTTATACAAAACTGAAAGGGGGCTCTTGATCATAGGGTCACACAATTTGGTAGATGGAGGGAAAGATGGGTAAACAGAAGGGGAAAGATCTGGTCTGGGGGAAAAAAATATATGAATTTTTGAACTTTGTATGTAAACCAGTGTAACACAAATTTTTTTAAAAAAAAATAGTATATAGTTCCTCTTATGTGCCTGGAATTGTAAAAAAGTGGTGGATATTAAGACAAATAAATTTACATTTTAATGAGTTTAAATTTGCTTAATCTAATGAAGCCCTGATGGCACCTTCCTCTTCATAGAATCCAGCTTCACACATTTATCTGCTCAGCATGCAGGTTGACTAGGTATGGAGAAAGGATACAGCCCTGATGCACACCCTTCCTGACTTTAAACGATGCCGTGTTTCCTTGCTCTATTTGAATAATTGCTCTTGGTCTAGGTATAGATTTCTCATGAGCACAGTTAAGTGTTCTGGGATTCCCGTTCATCTCAATGTAAGCCATAATTTGTTTATAATCCACGCAATCAAATGCCCTTGACTTTCATATTATAGTCAAAATACAACTCATCAACAACTTGCATTATATAGATGTCACAAACTTCCTTGCTGAAAGTGGAAGAACCTGATATGCTTGCTGCCCATTATTTCATCTTGCTTGGATCAACAATCCTTGGTGCCAATCAAGGACTGTACTAACAATCAAGACCCTTGGTGCTGCCCATTATTTCATCTTGCTTGGATCAACAATCCTTGGTGCCAATCAAGGACTGTACTAACAATCAAGACCCTTGGTACCAGCAGTTAGGAAATCAGGAGACGTATTGCATTCAGCCAAGTTGGCTGTCAGGGACCTCTCCAAAATGCTAAAGAACAATGATGTCAGTTTTGAAGACTAAGGTACTCCTGCTTCAGGCCATAATCTTCTCAATCACCTGCTATACATCAGAGAGCTGGACAATGAATAAGGATAACAGAAGAATTGCTGCCTTAGAGTTGTGATGCTAGAGAAGAGTACTGAATATCTATCTCATGGACTGCCAAAAGAGCAAACAGGCATGTCTTAGAAAGGGTGCAGCCAGAGTGTTCCTTGGAGGCAAAGATGGCAAAGTGTCATCTTTCATATTCTGAACATGTAGCTAGGCAAGGCTCTTCCTTGGAAGGGGACATCATGCTTGAAAAGATGGAAGGATGGAAGATGGAGGGTCAGCAAAGGAGAGGTAGACCCCCAATGAGGTGGATTGACATAGTGACTTCAGCAATGACTGTAGAGTGTCAGAGATGATGAGGAGGGCACAGGATAGGGCAGGGTTTAAGTCGGCTGTTCATCGGGTCGCTGTGAGTTGTACTCAACTTGATGGAACTTAACAACAACAACAATGAAGCCCTTCTCTTTAATGAACCAGAGACAAATGTGGAAGTAGATAACGAGAAAACAGATGAACTCTATTCATTCAGTGCTATAAAATACTGAAATACACAGAATGGCATAGGATGGGGACTGTGTCCTGGGAGGCTAGGGGTCATCACAGAGAATGAGATGAACGGGAGACCAGCGATAATGATCCAAAGGAAACCAGAGAGCTGGACAGAAGGTACAGGATCAGACAAAGAGCACTCAGCACATACTGGTGCTCAATAAATGCTTTCCAAATAAAAGAGGCCAACGGCGGAAGCCAGAGCCCTGGGATTTCTGTATTGGGATTCCTGGCATTGACTTTGGTTAAGTTTCACTGTCAAGTAAGCCCCAGTTCCCTGGTTTTTGAGCTCTGGGAGGGAATACTGAGCCTTTGTATTGTAGTCCTTGCTTCCTCGGCTGAGTCAGGCAGAGGCATGCTTGTACCTGCTCAGGTCAGGTGAGTCCTGCCTACAGAAATGGGCACCACCCTGGACCGTCACTCCTGCCTCTGAAGCAAGACATTTTAATCGCCTTATGAGCATTGTAACACCCTCATCCTGGAAAAATCTGGAGGCAGGGTGAGGAGCCGAGGAATTCCAGGAAGCACAAGACCTGGGTTGGTGGTGAAACAGGGGCAGCCACAGAATCCAGGGCAAAACGAAGCGGCTTCAGTGAATGTCAGTGTGCCTAATCTAAGGAGAAAAATGTAAATTATACTTTAAAACAATACATTTCCCCCCTTAGTTATGGTGATTTGAGGGAAAGTTTACAAGGAAAACTGGTTTTCCACTCAGCCACTCGTTATGCATTGTTCTTGTTATTAGGTACCGTGGAGCAATCTGTGGCATGTCTCAGAGTCAGCTTAAAAAAAGCAAAAGAAGTAAAAAAAAAAGCAAAAGAAGTTTATTAAGAGATAGAGATGATCTGAAATAGGAAGCGTCCATTGTCAGAGTGAAAATTGTCATTTTACAGGACCACAAAACAGGATGATGATGTTGTTGTTGTTGTTGTTGTTGTTATGTGCCATTAAGTTGCCTGTGACTCATAGTGACCCTATGCACAACAGCCTTAAAGCCTACTCTATGCTGTGCCAATCTTATTGTCTCTGACACACCTATCTTCATTACCCCAGTCACTGAATCAATCCATCTCATCGAGGGTCTTCCTCTCTTGTGCTATTCCTCCACCTTCCCAATCATGATGTCCCTCTCCAAGGACTGGTCCCTTTTTGCAACGTGTCCAGAGTATGTCAGATGGAGCTTCAGAATCCAAAAATTCCAAGAAGCAGCCTGGTCTCACCCTCTCTAGGACAAACCTGTTTGTTCTCCTAGCAGTCCATGGTATATATTCAGTACTCTTCCCCAGCACCACAGCTCAAAGGCATAAATTCTCCTTTTATCATCCCTAGTCACTGTCCAGCTTTCTGATGCATAGCAAGTAATTACAAAGACTATGGCTTGAATCAGGTACACCTTAGTCTCCAGACTGAAATTGTTGCTCCACAGTACTTTGGATAGGTCTCTGACAGCAGACTTTCCCAATGCAATTGATCTTTTCATTCCCTGGCTGTTGGTACTACATTTTGAGTCAGACAATAATATGATCTACAAAACAGGATACATTTTTTTAATGTTATTTTCTTTTACACTGATTTATTGACAAAGTTCAAATACATTGTTGTTACACTAGATCTTTCCAATTTCCTTCACCACCCTACTCCACCCATCAAATTGGGCTACCCTCTGATTAACCCTCACCCCACCAACCTCACCCCTCTGCTTCCACCCTCCTCCTCCTCCTCACCTCCTTGGGTCCTCATACTCATTCTACAATAATGGTTTTATACAGTATTTGTCCTTATGGGATTGAGTTAATTCACTCTTTCATATGATTGGATCAGGAACTGTATAGTTCAAAATACACAGCAGAGTGAAAGATCATCAGGGGAGTTAAAGGTGAGTTATCTAGAGGTGAGACTTTGAGAAGGGAGTGCTGGTGGCTTAGTGGTAAGGAACTGCACTGCCAATGCAAAGGTGCGTGATAATAGTCTATGTGTTTCCTACTGCCAAAGGGGCCCTTTAGAGTAGTGAGAGAAGATCTTCACCCTGAAACCCACAGCGTCCCTTTTCAGCAGGAAGTAGCTAAGAGAATACGCCGTCCCCTTTTCCTTATGATTCAGGGTGAAGTCTCTCTCAGGGAGGAGTGATAGGGAATGGCAAAGGATACACTGACAAAGAAGATTAATCAGAACTGGCTTTGACAAGCACTGTGGCATTTGGACAAGAACACCCTGGGAGGAGGGTAGAGAGAATAGTGCAACAATGAATGAGTGGAAGCCCAAAATCTCTGTAAATGTTTATGAAAATTAATAAAATATAATTATGGAAAAAAAAAAAAGGTGTGTGGTTCGGACCCACCAACTACTCTGCAGGAGAAAGATGAGCGATTTCCTCTCATTGATTTGCAGCCTCAGAAAACCCACTAGACAGTCAACTATGGGTCGGTTCTAATTAGATGATACACAACCACACCAAGGGTCATTAAGAAGAGATAGGCTAAAGTGTCGCAGAGATAAGGATGGCGCAAGATAGGACAGGGTTCAGATCTGCTGTTCGCTATGAGTTCTAGGCAACTCCATGAACAACGATGACGACCAGGCCAAAAGGCGTAAGTGGGATTGAGTGATTGATTAAAGGCACATGTCATTGATTTTATTACAGTGCGGTCCTAAGATGGTGAACGGAACAAGTTTTCTGATAAACCCACTGAAAAAAATCAGAGAACTCTGGTTGTGTAGTCCATTCAGAGTTGTACAACTAATTTAAAGACAGCATCTCTCCGGCAGTTCAAATCCACTAGTAGCACCACAACAGAAAGGTGGCTAATCTCTCACATATTTACAGTCTTAGAAGCCAGGCAGATATATGCACACCCATGTTTATTGTAAGTGCCCATCAACAAACAAATGGATAGAGAAGCTATGGTATATCCACACAATGGAATACTACGTTGCATTGAAAAACAAGGAACTCATGCAATATTATTCAAAATGGGTGACCCTGGAGGACATTATGCTGAGTGAAATATCTCAGTCACAAAAAGACAAGTACTGCATAATGCCACTGTTGTAGAACGGGACTGACATCAGGGTTGGGGTAAGACTTGAGAAAACTGGATAAATTATGTATACTGCATTGAAGCAGATGAGGGAGAGAACAGTTTAAAAGTGATATATGATAGGGTATTATGGTTATGACAAGAGTCCAGAATGAAGGTTGCATAGTGGAATGTACTGGGGTGGGGGAGGGAGAATAGTATACCATTGAAAGAATTTTTCTTTTTCAAAGAGAGGAGAGAATTGGGTGGAGGGGTATGCGGAGAGAAAAGTGCAACAATGAATGAATGGAACTCCAAAATCTCTGTAAACATTCATTAAAATTAATTTTAAAAAAAAAGAAGCAGAAGCCAAACGGAGGGTCAACTATGAGTTGGTTCTGATTTGATAGCAATGAGTTTGAGGGTTTAAAAAAAAATGGTAACATTGCTTCCTCAACCATATCTGTTCCTGGAGATCTGTTTTAAAGATTGGTGGAAAGTCCGTGAAAGAGAGAAAAACCTCTCCACAAGGTGAACTGACAAAGTGACTGTAACACTCAGCTCATGTGTATCAAAGATGATGATGAGAATAATAATGAGTATGGCACCGGATAGGACAAGGTTCAGATCTATTGTTCCCGGGGTCACGATGAGTCATAGTCTACTCAATGGCTCCTAACAACAATAACAATTTTGAAGATTTAGATAATGCTGCATCTTAAGGCCCGTTGGGAACAAACCATCACATTTAGAAGGCCGACTTTCCACAGTCTCAAGAGCTTCTGCAGTGTCCACTGAAACAGTAAGCCCAGCCAGGTTTATGCTTTTCGACTATGTTCCATACTTTCGTCTGCTCTGTCCACGACCAACCTTTAAGAATGGTCAGGAGAGAACGAATGGTCAGTAGTGATAGCCAGTCATCATCTGGTTCTTCTGGTCTGCAGGTTGTAGACATTGATGTCTATGGATTCATAAGTCCTTTGGACTGATTCTCAAACAGTAACTTTGAAGCACATGGGTGAAGACGTGTGGATGTGGGGAGGAGATTGCACATGGGGTCTTACTGTTTGATGGGAGGGGATGAGGGAAATGAGAATGATCTGGTGTGAAAAACAATGTATTTGAATTTTGTAAATAAACTGTTGTTATTGTTGTTGTTATGTGCCTTCTAGTCACTTGCGACTCATAGTGACCCTATGTACAACAGCCCTAAAACCTGCTCTATCCTGTGCCAATCGCACTGCCTCTGACACACCCATCCCCATCACCCCAGTCACTGAATCAATCCACCTCATAGAGGGTCTATCCCTCTTGCGCCATCCCTCTACCCTCCCAAGCATGATGTCCCTCTCCAAGGACCTGTCCCTCCTTACAACATGTCCAAATTATGTCAGACAAAGCCCGAGAATCCTTGCCTCCAAGAAGCAGCCTGGTTTAACCCTCTCTAGGATGAATCTGTTTGTTTTCTTGGCAGTCCATGGTACATTCAATACTGTTCTCCAGCACCACAGTTCAAAGGCATAAATTCTCCTTCTATCCTCCTTAGTCCCTGTCCAACTCTCTGACGCATAACAAGTGATTGCAAAGACCATGGCCTGTATCAGCCACACCTTAGTCTCCAAAGTGACACCATTGCTCTTCAGTACTTTGGAGTGGTCCCTAACAGCAGGCTTTCCCATCGCAATACATTTTTTTATTTCCTGGCTACTGGTGCCTAGAGTGTTGACCATGGAGCCAGGCAGACTAGAGTTGTTAACAACCTCAATCTCTTCACCATCCATCCTGATGCTGCCAATTGGTCCAGTGGTGAGAATCTTTGTCTTCTTGACATTGAGCCTCAATACATACTGAAGGCTGCAGTCATAATTTTGAAGGGAACATTCTGCATTCTATTAAACCAGTCAGCCTGATAAATTTAGCAATAAATGATTCTTCATTAAAAGAGAAATCTTTATGTTGGATGGAGAAAAAAATCCTCATCTGGTTTACTTGCTTCACATAGCTCAAAATATCTGCCCAGTCTTACCAGTTTTTTAATTGTTTTGTGTTGTGTAGCTATAATTTTATCAGAAGGTGCTAGTCCAGGTCAATGTGATGATCTACAAATACAAGATCAGTATCTTGAACCAGTCCTCCAAACTTTTTCATTCCATTTTGACCCCCTTAAGAACATACATTTCCAACAAGACATACTGAATCTGAATCTATATTTTATGTTGTGGTTGTTGTGCTGTTAGGTGCCATCGAATTAACTATGACCCACAGCGATCCTATGAACGGCAAATCTGTACCCTGTCCTATCCTGTGCCATCATCATCTCTGATGTATTTGAGCCCATTGATACAGTAACCATGCCAACCCATCCCTTTGAATGTCTTGTTCTCACTAATCCTTCACCTTTCAAGTGTGCTGTCTCCTTCTGACAACATGCCCAAAGTATGTGAGAAGACATTTCACCATCCTTGCCTCTAAGGAGCACCCTGGTTTCACTTTCTCTCACACAGACTTGTTCTTTTGACAGTCTGTGGGATATTTAGTATCATTCTCCAATGCCATAACTCAAAAATAGTGATAAAAATCACCTGGGAATCGATAAGAACCACTTGGGGATCTTGTTAACATCTAGGTTCTGATTCCATACACTGGAGATGGAAATTCAAATTCTCAGCAGATAGTTAAATCAGAATAAACTGGTTGGAAGCTCTGGCTTGACCATTGACTGCTTCCAGAAGTGAGTAAAGTGTAAGGGAGGGCAGAGATGATAGTCTCCCATATCTGCTGTAACAAACTACCACAAGCTTGGTAGCTTAAGACAAATATACATTTGTTCCCTTATAGCTCTGGGTGCTGAAGTCCAAAACCACAGGACAAAATCAAGGTCTTCCAGGTCAGCATGCACTCCAGAGAATCTATGTCCTCACTTTTTCTAGCTTCTACAACTGTATCTCGACCCACAGCCCCTTCACTGATCTTCAAAGCCATCAGTACTGCATCTTCCTTCTGTGATCAGTCTCCCTCTGCATCTCTCTCTTAAAGATCATCCTTAGACCACCAAGGCAATCCAGGATAATCTTCCTGTTGCAAAATTCTTCACTCTGCAGAGTTCCTGTAAAGAAGTATTTAAAGGTTTGAGGATTTGAACATGGATATTTTGAAGAGAGGGGTTGTTCAGTTGGGGTCACCCATGGTCCACAGACTCCAGTGAAACTTCCAGACTCAGATAGACTAGGAAGAAAGGTCTGCATTCTCATCTGAAACCAGCCAGTGGAAGTTTATGGATCACAACAAAGCCCTCAACTCACTTGTTTTGGACACACTATTGTTGTTATGTGCCATCAAGTCAACTAAGACTCATAGCTACCCTACGTGAAATAGCTCTGAACCCTGTTCTATCCTGAGCCATATCACTGTCTCCAACACACCTATCCTCATTACCTGTTATCGTGTCAACCCATTTCATTCAGGTTCTTCCTCTCCTGTGCTGTCCCTCCACCCTTCCCTCTGCAAGGCCTGGTCCCTCCTGGCAACAAGCCCAAAGTCAGTCAGACGAAACTTCAAAATCTCTTCCTCTAAGAAGCAGCCTGGTTTCACTGTCTCCAGGACAGACCAGTTTGTCCTCTTTGCAGTCTATGGTATATTCAATTCTCTTCTCCAGCACCACAGCTTATAGGCAATCCTTCTTCTTCTGTCATCCTTAGTCATTGTTCAGACACACGATTAGGGTAGATCAATCCTAAAGGACAGGATCAGGTTTCTTGAAGCGGATGAATAAGAAGGGAGAGGGAGGCCCTCGGTGACATGGATTTGCATAGTAGCTGCAACAATGGACTGAAACATGCAGACGATGGTCAAGATGACACAGGACTGAGCAAACATTTTGCTCTATTGCACATAAGAATGCCACAGGTCAGTGTCAACTCAATAACAACTTACAACACCATTTGTACCGCAGCCAAGAAACCCCCAGCATTTCTGAGGAGAGAACATCTGCCCATATGTAAATCTTTGAAAAAAGAATTTCATTTGCATACACTCATTCAGGGAGCTCCAGTAGCCTAGTGGTAAGAAACTGTGCTGCAATCCCACAGGCACATAGTTTGAACCCATCAGCTGCTCCATGGGAGGATAGGCAATCTCCTCCTGTGCAATTAACTGAAAAGCTCTAAAAAGTAAAACCTCTGGAAACCTGCCTGAGGGTCTGTTCCAACTACAACAGTCATTCATATATATTTGTGTTCATCCATGTACCTCAAATTGTATACAGTCATTGATACATATTGTGTCTTGTATAATTTATTAGTATTGATCAATGCTTTTTTTAATATACTAGTTTATTTACAAAATTCAAATACATTGTTTTCCAGAACAGAGTCTTCCAATTTCCCTCACCACCTCCTCCCATCAAAATGTATGACTCCATAATTAATCCTCCCCACACATCCTCACCCCTCTGCTCCCCTCTCCTCCCCAGTGAATCCTTATACTCCTTCTACAATAATGGCTTTATACAATAATTGTCCTTGTGGGACTGAGTTAGTTCACTCAGCATAATGCTCCCAGTCCCTCCCAAGTTAGGTAGTAATTTACAAATTTACACTGCTCCTGTGTGCTGCATAGTATTCCATTGTGTGAATGTACCATAATTTCTCAATCCATTCTTTTGTGGTTGGACATCTGAGCTGTTTCCTGATCAATGCCTTTTATCACCCCATCACATCAAGTCTCCATTGAACCTTGTCTGTCCCCTCACCTACCCCATCCACCCGCTAATCTCTGCTGTCCTAGTAATTTTCCCCTCCTCCTTCTTTCACCCGCCTTCTCCCCTTCTCTCTCCTCCTTTGAACAGTTGGACATATCCTGTTGTTATTTGCTAACTACAATAGTCATGTTAACCTTACCTTACTTTCTCCCCAGTTAACCCTCCTTTGTTTTGGTCCTTTACAGCATTCATTGTCTGTACATCCTCTTTCTGCTCTCCCATCCACCCCACCCCACCCCACCCTTCAGTTACCCTCCTGTTACCATAGTAACGGACATATGCAATATTTGCCCTTTTGTGACTGAGTTTTTCACTCAGCATAACATAGCACAATACCCATATTGTGCACATATGTACATATTGTGTACAGTGTGTACCCATATTGTATCTTATGAATTTGTTGTTCTTTAGAGCTAGAATGCACAGTATTCCGTTGCATGGCTTGAAGAACATTATGATGATTGGGTGTTCATGCTTTTGTATGGCACATGCCTCTCACAAACCTTCTTATGACATCAGAACCTTGCCCATCTGAGGTGAAAAAATAAAAAATTACATCTTACAGTCTTGTGAGTTCAAAGAGATTTCTTGATCACCATTGAATCTGGTAAATTTACACTTTGAGTAAACTCTTCCAGGGCTTCCCATTAGGTAAAGTAGATGAATGTGAGAGAGGCTCTCAGTGCCCAGAACACCTCACCTTCTCTTCATTCCTACTAAGGGCCCCATGATTGGCCCAGGGCTTCTTGAAAGACCGGCTGGAAGTCATCCATTGAGTTCCAACCTCTTGCTTTTGGGCACATTCATCTGAATGTGAGAATTCATCTGAGTTCTCTTCGCCTGCACATTCCCAGAGCTTAACTCTCACCCCGCTGTCTGGAACAATTCACCTGGCTTAGCACTGGGGAGACCAAAGGGGAGTTCTATGTGGTTTCCAACTTCCTTGAGGTGACTTCCACATCCATTAACTCACCGCTGTTCTTGCCGCACAGCTTTGATTGGGTTGTTCTTCCTGCCAGGAATGCCCTGCCTTTAATTATATAACTCAAACACTGCCATGCTAATATGACAGCTACGCATTGTGTGCTCAGCATTTTTCAATTTCTGGGTTAGTTGCATTTTTACAAGAAGTCTATAAGGTGAGCTTTATTGTCAGATTCTCAAATGTGGAAACAGACTCTGAAATGTGAAGTAAATTGTCCAAACAAGGGACAAATCTAGGATCTGAATTTACATATGGGTCAATGTCTCTGAACTAGCCATCATTCAAGGTCCAGCCAAAAGCTCACCTTCGGTAACGATCCCCACCTTTATTCTAAAGTGTCAACATTGTTGATTTCTTAACTCTGGATTCACAGTAGAATCACCTGGGGGAATGTGTTTTTGCTGCCACTGGAGTTTCTAAAACACCAACGTGTAAACTGCACTCATAAACAATAAAACTGGAATTTTGGGATGAGGTTCCATATTTTTTTAATATTTAATATTAATATTTAATATTTTTTAATATTTGCCAGGTCAAAATTGGTCTGAATTAATGTCACTAAGTCATATAGTTTTAAAACTGTTTAAAAGGCAAAAGTTTTGATAGATACGGCCTAGTGGCAAGAAGTTGTGCTGCAATCTCAAAGGCAGTGGTTCTAATCCACCAGCTGTTCTGCAGGAGAAGGATGGGCAGTCCCCTCCCATGCAATTACTGCCTCTGGAAACCCGCCGGAGAGTCAGCTATGGGTCGGTTCTGACTCAATGGCACAGAACAACAACAACGTGTATTATCAAGTTGGAATCAACTCATAGCAGACCCTCAAGGGGGTTTTCAAAGGCAGTAAATCACATGGGAGGAAATTGTCCATTTTTCTCCTGTGAAGCAACTGGTGGATTCAAATCATGTGCCTCTGGGTTGACCATGCAACTCTTTGGCACTAAACCACCAGAGTTCCCTAACTATATTTTACTACCATAAAAATTTTCAGCTATAAACCGATCCATCCTCTCCAAAAATATCAATGTCATGAAATATTTTGAAAAGATAAGAACTTTAATAGGGAGCTTTGTTGGTCTTGTGGCAAGAAGCTCCACTTCAATTCCAAAGGCACACAGTTCAAAGCCACCAGCTTCTCCATGGGAGGATGGGCAATCTCCTCTCATGCTACTACTGCCTCTGAAAATCTACTGGAAGATCAGCTATTGGTCGGTTCCCACTCTCCAATACACAACAACAATTCCAGAAAAAAATAGATATGACAACTAAACGCTAGACATAATATGAGGTTTTCTTTTCACTGGGACATCTGAAAAAAAGTCTATACATTAGATAATAGTATTATGGCAATGTAAATTCCCTGATTTGTTCTTATGTAAGATAATATTCTTGTTTTTAGAAACTGCCAGAAGTTTAAGCCGGGTTTAGAAGAAGCCATAGCACAAAGAATATTATTGCTGATGTCAGATGGCTCTTGTCTGAAAGCAGAGTAACAGAAGAACATCTATTTGTGTTTTATTGACCAGGCAAAGGCATTTGACAGTGTGGATCAAAACAAGCTATGGCTAGCACTGAGAAGAATGAGAATTCCAGAACACCTAATGATGCTTATAACTCTAAGCTAATACTGGAAGAAAAACCCACTCGCCTGACAAGCAGACTGGGCAAAGGAGATTCTGCAGGCTGGAGAGAGTTCACCAAGAATCTTTGTATCTGGTTTTCCTCTTTTTACTCTCCTGACTCTGCCTCAAAACTAATCCTCACCATGTAGCTGCACTCCGTCTCAACAGAAGTCTGGGAGCACAAAACCCCAAAAGACAATCTGGGCCCCCCTATCGAGAAACCAGAAAGAAGTCCCCCACTAACGGGTATATAGGCAAGACTCGTTATTTTTCTCTTTTCTTCTGCGGGGGCTCTGGCAGTGTGGTCTGGAGTGTGTTGCACTGTTAGGTCAAAGGCTGTGTATCCAGCGGTTCTAATCCACCAGTAACTGCACTGGACAAAGATGAACAGTCTCCTCCTGTGGTAATTAACAGCCTCAGAAACCAGATAGAGGGTTGCTATGAGCTGCAGCTGGTTCAATGACAGTGGATTTGAGTTGTATCATTTTTTTTCCTCCTGTAACTTTACTCTGAGGAGAGTCCCAGGTACACAGGACTGAGTGACAACAACAATGGCTTAAATTCCAGGAGAAAAGTTCATGGAGGGAAATCTCACAAAAGAGAGAGCATTAAAAAAGGATTTCTCTAATTCTGTGCATAAAGTGACATAACACCCTCCGATGCACAACCCAAAAGAACAGCAAAGATTGTGAGAACTGAACTACCCCATCTAAATCACCACTCAAGTCTAAGCAAAAGACTGAAAAAGCACAGCAAACACTTCAGAAACTGAACTGATCTGGGAACAAATGCCCACATGGAAAGTGAGCCAAATCTATGGTCTGAACCTATCTATGCATCTAAGTTATCTAGTGCTGCTGTACTAGAAATACTACAAAGTGGGTGGCTTTAATGGACAGAAATTTATTTCCTAGAGAGTTAGGTGACTAGAGTCCAAAATCAGAAAGATTCCTGTCTCCTCAGCTTCTGTTCCTTGGAACCTTCATCTTCTCTCACCTCTACTTGCCCCTCTATGCCTCATCTTTTTTAATTTTTTTTTATTTTCATGAACGTTTATAGAGACTTTGGATTTCCATTCATTCACTGTTGCATACTTTCCTCTCTGCCCACCTCTCTGTCCCAGTTTGCTTTTCTCTTTGAAAAGTTAAAAAAAAAAATCCGACTTTTGTTGTTATACAATGACCCCCAGTCCACTCCACTATGCAGCTTTTATTCTAGACTCTTGTCATGACAATAATACCTGATCATATATTGACCATAAACAGTTCTTTCCCTCATCTGATTCAATGCAGTATTTAGTTTTCCGCCAATTCCAATATCAGTCCCACTTTACAACAGTGACACTATGCAATATTTGTCTTTTTGTGACTGAGCTATTTCACTCAGCATAATGTCCTCTAGAGTCACCCATTTTGTATAATATTTCATGAGTTCCTCATTTTTCAATGCAGCAAATATTCCATTGTGTGAATATACCACAGCTCTCTATCCATTCGTTTGTTGATGGGCACTTGGGTTGTTTCCAGCTCTTTGCTATTGTGAACAAAGCTGCAATAAACATGGGTGAGCATATATATGTTTGAGTGGCAGTTCTGGTTTCTTTAGGGTATATTCCAGTAGTGGAATTGCTGGGTAAAATGGTATTTCTATTTGCAACTTTTTGAGAAAGTGTCATACTGCCTTCCATAGTGGTTACACCGTTTTACACTCCCACTAACAGTGAATAAAGCAGCCTAATAGTTTTTATATCTATAAACAAAGTAACTCAAGATCACCCTACACTCATAATGCCTGTGGAAATGGCATGAGGTTCCAGTAGCCAACCTCCTTTAATTTCACAAAAGGGGAAGAGAATCAAGATCAGGAGCTCAAGGCTGATTCCTATAAAGGCCAAACATGCCTTTACTTTCCATTCCTGTCACCAATTCTGACACAAATCATCCCTCCCGCAACTCTCTCAACTTCTCAATTGGGCTCAATAAGCCATTTCAATGACCATACAGAACTCACAGACAGCATTCACAATCATAGGCCCCAACATGTTTCAAGTCAGGTTCAGAAACAACTCAGGATATAACTCTTTATTTGGAACAGTTTCTTCTCTGCCATGATTGCAGACATACTTTTCTCTGGCCCTTGATCTCTTGGCTTCTGTCGTGCCCAAATAAATGTTACAAACTCCTCAGTTCTACCTATAAGTGCCCCAAAGCACCCCACTCTGCCAGCATGTCTCCTACCCAGAGTTACTCTCCTGTTCCACAGACCAGGAATCCCGCTGTGCCATCTCCTATTGGTTGCCTTGTTCTGCTACCTCTTCTGTCATCATTCATTCCTATGACCTCTCATCATCTCCAGTGGTACAGCTTTCTTGATCTCTCAGTGTGTCTCTATATTTTGTAAATTATATAATAGAGCTGGTTCAGGCTGGGTACTGTATTTTATTTGCCCCTAATGTTCAACAGCTTCATCTTGCTTGGATCCACAAGTAACATCGTTTAGTACCAGTAGCCAAGAAAATGGAGATGCATTGCACTGGGGAAATCTGCAGTTAGGGACCTTTCCAAATTATTGAGGAGTAATAATGTCCGTTTGAGGAATAAGGTGTATCTGATTCAGGCTGTAGTCTTTCTGATTACTTGTTTTTTAACTGGACAATGAATAAGAATGACAGTAAAAGAATTTACATCTTTGAGCTATGGTGTTGGAGAAGTGCACTGAGCCATCTCATGGATGGCCAAGAGAACAGAGAGATATGTCTTGGACAGGGTGCAACCAAGTGCTCTTTGGTGGCTAGAATGATGAGGCTTTGCCTCACCTACTTTGAACATGTAAGTAAGAGGGACTATTCCTTGGAAAAGGACATGATGCTGGGAAGGGTGGAGAGTCTGTGAAGGAGAAGAACACCCTTAACCAGATGGATCAACACAGTGATTGCTGCAACGTGCTCTTGTATGTCAGTAAGTGTGAGGATGGCACAGGATAGAGCAGAGTTCAGATCTTTTGTTCATAGGGTTGCTGTGAGTCATACTCAACTTGACAGCATCTAAAAACAACGATGTTTATTTAGAGAGTTTCTTGGGGCCAGTGACAACTGCATTTTTTTGGGGGGGTGGCAATTCTGGTTTCTTTTTTTTATTTTTATTGGGGGAAAAAGAAATTGGGGGTACAAGGAAGTGAGGGTTGGGGGCATAAGGGTGAGGATGGGCAGGGATGCAGTTGTAGAGCTGCAGAAATTGGTTGGTGGGGGGAGCAGGTGAAGGAAATGAAAGTGATCCAGTGGGGACCAGATGCTACAGGAAAATGACAAGCATTTTCCAATGGTAATTAAATCAACTGCCTTACTGATTTGGGAACTGGATGCCGACTCTCTGGCTTCTTCATGCTGAACATGGATGTTGATGTGAAGGGGGAAAGGGAGGACACTTTATCACCTTACTGGTGATCTTGGGTTAGGGCTGCTTGCCTTCTTGTTCTGTTAGAAGATATTTTCCTGTCATTTGCTCCCCTCTGGACTGCAAAGTGTTTTCCCAGGTGGGTCCAGTGGGGATGGCTGGTTGAACCCAGAGGCTCCATCCTCCTTTGCTTCTTTAGCTGGCAGCTGTATTTTCTTTTTATCACTGGCACTGGGTTCAGGGTCAGGTCTGAAGTAAAACTCAGTGGTAAGGTTACCCATAGGAAAGGGAGCAAACCTAGAGAGAACAAACTTGTGAGTTACAAATAGAGGGGTTTTGGGGGTGTTGCTTTCAGGTTTACTAAGGGAGAGGGTGGCAGAAAGTAGCCTAGATAAAATTCTCTGGATATCCTAGGCATTTTTTTCCCTACCCAGGGGTCAGATGGCACAATCTAGGGACTGAGGAGCTCACCCTGAGGGCCATGACGGCTCGCCCCAAGTGGAGGGCCGAGGACAGCCCACCCTGGGCAGAGGGCCGTGACAGCTCGCCCTGAGCCAAGGGTTGAAGACAGCCCATCCCGAGCAGGGCAACAACCCCCATGGGCTGGCTGGTACACTCCCCTCTAATTTCCCCTACCCCAATCTGGTCCCCTCACCTGACTGAGGAGTGTGTGGCCAGGGACAGAGTCTCCAATTCCAGCACTGCCACTTTTACCCCCCTATAAGTGGTCATACTATATTTTGAAGTAGATATCACTTTGCTCCCCCTTTATAAATGGTAAAGGGAACCTGAAAATTGTGAACAGGCTCCCCCCAGGTCTAAACATCTTTTGGCAGAAGCATTCAACAGATCAAAATATGTGTTGCATTTAGGATGTTGGTCCTCTTGGACATGCTGCCATTGTTAAGTGTCATCAAGTAGACAACTCACAGTGACTTTCAACAATCCATTGTATAGGTGATCATCTTCACTGGTTTTCCAAGGAAACCCAAACCTGCAGGTGGTGGGGCACACATCCTCTCCACAAATGGCGGGGCACGTGTCGTCTCTTCCGTGCGGCTGACGGGTGTGCACCATCCCCCAGCGCAGGTGACTGGCAAGCGCTCGCCATCTCCCATGTGTCATCTCTCACACGGGTGGCCAGCAGGCACGTATCATCTCGTGCGCAGGCGACCAGCAAGTGCACATCCTCTCATGCAAGGGCAGCTGGTGGACTTTCAACAATCCATTGTATAGGTGATCATCTTCTCTGGTTTTCCAAGGAACCCCAAACCTGCAGGTGGTGGGGCACACGTGCCCCCCACGGATGGTGGGGCATGCATCATCTCCTCGGTGTGGGCTGCTGACAGGTGTGCACCATCCCCCAGCGCAGGTGACTGGCAGGCACTTGCCATCTCCCGTGTGTCATCCCCTAGCACAGGCAGCTGGCAGGCACACGTCATCTCTCACGGGGTGACCGGAGGGCTCGCATCATCTCTCGGCGGGTGCGCATCATCTCTAGTAGTGCTTGCGTCATCTCGTGCGCAGGCAGCCAGTGGGCCGGCAGGCACGCGTCATCCCCTACACAGGCGACTGACAGGTGTGTGTCATCTTCCTGCGTGGGCGGCCACCAGGCAGGTGCCATCTTCCACGTGGGTGGCTGGTGGGCACGAGCCATCTCCCAAGTATCATCTCCCATACGGACAGCTGGCGGGCACGCGTCATCTCGTGTGCGGGCGACCTGCGGGTGCATGTCACCTTTCGGCGGGTGTGTGTCATCTCTCGGGAGGCGGGCATCATCTCATGCGTGGGCAGCTGCTGGGGATGGGTGTGCGCCATCCCCCCACGTGGCTGGCCAGTGGGCACACTTCATCTCTCGGCATGCGCGCGCCATCTAGTGTGCATGCCATCTCGTGGGCAGGCAACCAGTGGGTGTGCACCATCCCCCAGAGCGGGGTGGCCATCAGGTGCACGCCATCTCCCACACGGGCGACTGGTGGGCACGTGCCATTCCCCTGCATGGGTGGCCGCCGGGCATGTGCCATCTTCCACGTGGGTGGCTTGCGGGCACGAGCCACCTCCTGAGTGTCATCTCCCACACGGGCGGCTGGCAGGCACACACCATCCCGTGTGCAGGAAGCGGCAGGTGTGCACCATCTCCAACGCAGGCAGCCACTGGGTGAGTGCCATCTTCCATGTGGGTGGCCAGCAAGCACAAGCCATCTCCCTCACGTCATCTCCCACAGCTGGCGGTCGCACTTCATCTCACACACAAGAGGCCAGTGTCCACCTGCTTCCCCTGCCGCCACCATCTTGGCTCCAAGAATTCTCCTCGGAACAGGTACACTTTGCTGCAGTGTGGTGGCTCCACCGCACCAGTCCTGGGGAGGCCCGATGCCCACCCTCCATCCTGGGTGAGGGATTCCACAGGTTCCGGCTGTGGGAGCTTCATGGAGCGGCGGCTGCAATGAGGCACAGTGCGGGCTCTGTGGAAGGGGGTTGAGAGCTGCGGCACTCACCCATTCTTCCTTGGAAATCCTTGAATTCCTGTTGTTGAGCCTCAATCCTCACTGAAGACCAGTCATCAACTGTTTAACTGTTCAATTATCAATAAACAGAAGTCTGTAGAGGGTCATAATGGCCCTTTTCCAAGCAGTCCGCTGCTCCCGCAGCTCACCACGTTGTCTCTGCCTCCACTGCCATCTTCTCCCAACAACTGTATTTTACAACTAATATGTAGATGACACCACCTTGCTTGCTGAAAGTGAAGAGGATTTGAAGCACATGCTGTAAAAGATTAAAGACTGCTGTTGTTGTTATGTGCCGTCGAGTCGCTTGCGACTCTTAGCGAACCTATGTACAACAGCCCTAAACTCCGCTCTGTCCTGTGCCAATCGCACTGTCTCTGACACTCCCATCCCAATTATCCAGTCACTGAATCAATCCACCTCATAGAGGGCCTTCCTCTCCTGCGCTGTCCCTCCACCCTCTCAAGCATGATATCCCTCTCCAGGGACTGGTCCCTC
>NW_006399901.1:3336250-3338079 GCF_000299155.1 Elephantulus edwardii | reverse complement strand
GTGGTGAGAATCTTTGTCTTCTTGACATTGAGCCTCAATCCATATTGTAGGCTGCAGTCCTTGACACTCTGCAGCAGGCGCTTAAGGTCCTCTTCAGTTTCAGCAAGCAGGGTTGTGTGGAATACATCTTAACATCAAGAAAACAAAAATCTGTTTTCAAAGAGGTACTCAGCAGAAATTTTAAGTCCCAAATATGTACTCCACTCCTGGATCTTCTTTCTTAATGATCATGTTCCCCCATTCTCATTTTAAGCTTAGCAGGATAGTAAAACTGACCAGTTCCCTCTCTAGGACATTTCATACAGCTTATTTGTGTGGTCACATTCCCTCCCCCCCAAAAAAAGTGCTATGTGCCTTATTTATATTTAAAGATCTAGCTGTGTCTTCCAGTTTGGAGGCTGGTGTGTGAAGCAGTTGGACTCTAGAAGGTGGGTTCTCTTGTTTTGGTTGAGGGTCGAGTGTAGAGTGGTTGGTTGGTGCTTTTTTAAAAAAAAAATATGATCATGTGTGAGCTAATTGGACTTTCTGGATTTAGCCAGCAATGAACTGTGCACTGGAAGCCTCTTGTTTAGACTCAACCATGACCTGGTGGGCAGGCCTTTGTATGTAAAAGTTGGTTGGGCCCAGAGTAAGTCTCCAGTTTGGAGGTGTTAATTGTGTTTGGGATGAACATTCTTCTAAGTGGTACAACACTGGTCTGTCAATTTGCTGTACTGAGGTAACTGGGGGTTGCTGTCATGCTGAACACTATGCCACTGGTGTGTCAAATGTCATAGTGTTTACTCATGGTGGATAGTGTTTGGTGGAGCTCCCAGATTGAGACAGTCTTGGAAGCAGGAATGGCGTCCAATTCCTAAGCAACATGCCTCTGGAAGCTAGGAACATAGAGAAATAACGAGTTATAGAACAGAAATTCTGAACTCAGGGACCTCTCCAAAGTGCTGGAGATCAAGGACGTCAGTTAAAGACTAAGGTGCACCTGATCCAAGCCATGATCTTTTCAGTTACTTGCTATGTATCTGAGATTTGGAGAGTGAATAAAAATGGCATAAAGAGAATTGATGCCTTGGAGTTGTGGAGAAGAGTACCAAGTATTCTATGTATTTCCAAGAGAACAAACAAATATGTCTTGGAGACCATGCAGCCAGAGTACTCCTTAGAGGGAAGGATGCTGAAACTTTATCTCACATGCTTCAGGCATGTTGTTAGGAGAGGCTAATCCTTGAAAAAGACATCATTTTCAGAAAAGTGAAGGGTCAGTGAAGGAGGGGAAGATTCTCAATGACATGAATTGATTGACACAGTGACTGTAACAATGGGCTAAAGAGTGGCATAGATGATGAGGATGGCACAGGACAGGGCAGGGTTCAGAACCATCATTCATAACTCCATTATGAGTCATAGTCAACCTGACAGCACTTAACACAACAACAATCCAATCCCCTTGGTGGGTACAAAACCCTCATTTTCTTAGTTGCATATAGTCATTTGGTAGGAATTACCAAGACTATGGCTAGAAGGGTTATATTAAAGAATTCACAGAACGATATTTCCTCATTAATGTAATAAAGAAAGCCCAACCTCAACAAAGACTATAACCAAAATTTTGGTGGACACATTGGTCATTCTACAACACTGAGTTAACTATCAGCTAAAACATAAAAGTAACATTCTATAGGTCTTAACAAGACCCAGAGACTCACAATATAATATATTCAAGAGGTGACTATGATATAAATATACTCAACATATACATTTTTTTAAAATTCTCTAAAGGATATTTTGTTGGTTTTTTTTTTTTCTTTTTTATTTTGTTGGTTTTATAGTAT
>NW_006399901.1:3329555-3336126 GCF_000299155.1 Elephantulus edwardii | reverse complement strand
CATCCAGAATATAAATGCATTCTTCCACCACAATTTTTCTCACTTCTTTAAAGTTGTCTCATCTTCAGGTTCTTTGATGATGTTGGGACACCCAGTGTAGGCAAGGCTAGACTAAGACAAAACTGCTCTGTTATTCCAGGAATAGGCCATCCTCAAGATCACCTAGGTCTCCGGGGTTGACTCAGGGTTTCATATGCAGCCTGAATCTCCAGAAAGTGTCTCTGCACCTCTCCTGTCCAGTGGCGGTTGGGATCACTAGCTCGCAGTAACTGCTATGTATTTCTTCATTTGTTGCTCCGACAGAGAGGCCCAAAACCTGTCGGTCTCCCAGATCGGGATCAAATATCCTAGCGGAGTATGAGGGGTTTGACAGCTGTCTGTGCTCACCACATTTCTTTAATTAGAGACTGAAGCTGATGGCGAGGGCTAAGAGGTATTCAAGGGAAGTGGAGAGAGAGGTAAAGATGAACCGCCCCTGGCCAAGGTTAAAGAGCTGTGGATAAAAACAATTAAAAAAAAAATCACTGAATAAGTTAAGCAGAATGAATATGTAGGTGAAAAGATGGAGTAAATTTGAAGATAATTTAAAAATAATGCAGTCTGAAGAACAGAAAGGAAAAATATTGAAGGGAGCTCTGGTGGCCTAGTGGCAAGAAGCTGCACTGCAATCCCAGAGGTACACGGTACGAATCCACCAGATGCTCTGCCGAAGAAGGATGGGAAATCTCCTCCTGTACCAGTCAGATTCAATTTGATAGTACACACACACACACACAAATAATAAAATAAACTTTTTAAGAAAGGAAAAATATTGAAAAAAGTAAGAGACTCAAGGACCTATGGAACAATATCAAAACATCTAAAATTCGTGCCATTGTAGTCTCTACAGGAAATGTGGAAGAGATTTGTGACAATAATATGGGAGAAGACACAAATTTACAGATTCAAGAATTTAGAATTTCAATGAGGCTCAAACAGAATAAACTTAAAAAATGCATGTCTAGACACAGAAGTTGAAAATTTAAAATATTTAAAATGCTGAAAGAAATGAATATCAAGAGTTCTATAACCAGCAAAAGTTATATTTTTTAATTTTGTAAATAAACTAGTATTTTTAAAAAGAAGAAAGAGAAATAAAAACATTTCTCAGATTAAGGATAATTAAGATAAAATTTTGCTAGTAAATCTATGTCAAAAGATGTGCTAAAAAAATTCTTTTTTCTTTTTATTTTATTTCCCATCCTTCTTTCTCAATTTGTAGCTAAACAATAGAGTTGAAAATATAGAGGTATACTCTCTTTTTAAAAAATATGTATTTTCTATCATATGTTTACACATTTTTCAAAAATGCATTCCTTTTTGCTATCAATTTTTTTTTAAATTTAGGTTGTTTATTTTTCATTTCAATGAACATCTACAGAGATTTTGGGATTCCATTCATTCATTGTTGCACCCTTCTCCCCACGCAAACCCCTCCCCCCTCCCCCCCATTTGCTCCTCTCCTTGAAAAGCAAAAGAAAAACTCCCTCATTGGTACACAATCCCCCCCACACACACCTTCCCAAACCCCACCCCCTAGCCCCAAATATAATCCACTCTACAACCCTCATTGCATACTCCTACGATAAAAATAATGACCTAAAATATAATACTTTTAGACTATTCTCTCCCCCATAGACTTCAATGCCATAAACATATTTCATCCAGTTTTTCTCAGTCTTACCCCCACCCCAATGCCAGCCTCATTCTACAACAGTGGCACCATATAGCATTTGTCCCTTTGTGACTGAGATACCTCACTCAGCATAATGTCCTCCAGGTTCACCCATTTTGAATAATATTGCATGAGTTCCTTGTTTTTCAATGCAGCATAGTATTCCATTGTGCGAATATACCACAGCTTCTCTACCCATTCGTTTGTTGATGGGCATTTAGGTTGTTTCCAACTCCTTGCTATTGTAAACAAAGCCACGATAAACATGGGTATACATATATCTACTTGGATGTCATTTATGGTCTCTTTAGGGTATATTCCCAGTAGTGGAATTGCTGGGTCAAATGGTATCTTTATTTGCAACTTTTTGAGAAAGCGCCACAATGCTTTCCACAGTGGTTGCACCATTTTACACTCCCACCAACAGTGAATCAGGTTCCCAGTCTCTCCACAACCTCGCCAGCATTTGTTGCTTGCTGTTCTGTTAAATTTTGCTAGTCTTACTGGAGTGAGATGATATCTCATGGTTGTCTTGATTTGCATCTCTCTCAGGGCAAGGGATTTTGAACATTTCTTCATGTGCTTGTTGGCCATCTGAATGTCTTCCTTGGTGAAGTGTCTGTTCATATCCTGTGCCCATTTTTCAATTGGATTATTCTCCTTGATCTTCTTGTGGTGCTCGAGTATTTTATAAATTCTAGATATAAGTCCCTTGTCTGACATGTCATTACCAAAAACTTTTTCCCAATCTGTGGCTTCCCTTTTTACCCGGTTAGAAAAATTTCTGGATGTGCATAGGGATTTGATTCTTAGAAGGTCCCATTCATCTATTAAAAAAAATTCTTCAAGCTGAAGGTAAATAACTCCATGAAGAATCTTAAAATTTTAAGAGTGAGTGAATATCAACATAAATGGTAAGTATCTGGGAAATAATAGAATATTGTTCCCCCTTTAAGTTCTTTATGAGATTCATATGGCTGTCAGAGGCAAAAGGTACATTTTCAATATATGTGACATCAATAACATAAAGGAAAATAGAGAAAAGTGTATAGTGTAAGGTTTCAATTAGTCACTAGGTGCTTAAACCATTGTACTACTAGATCTTCTTGGATTCAATCCTGGACATTTATCCCACAGAAATAGAAAATTACTCACAACTGACAAAATCCAGAACAGCCAATGTTTCTTTCAAAGAATGAATAGTTAAACTCTGGAACCTCCACACTATGGAATATCATTCAGCAATAAAAAAGAAAACAACTACTGATTCATGCAAAAAACTCAGATGAATCTCAAGGGAATGATGTTGTATGGAAAAGTCAATCACATAAGATAGCATGCTATGCTTTCACTTCTGTAACATTCCTGAAATGACAAAATTCTCAAAATTGAAAACACAATAATAATTTACAGGTAAGGGATTGGGGCAGATGGGAAAGTGCCACTATGCCAGTGATGTCTTGTGAGAGAGGAAGACAGTCAAAATCCGTATGGAGAAATTTATCATCTAGCCAGAGAGCTGATCTATCCTTGAGGTAGAACAGTCAAGATATATTTTCCAGCTGGAGGCAAACTGCCTCCAGATCCTTTCAAATTCAGAACTGAGAAAAGGACATTGGCATACCAGGCACTAGGAGACATTTTTATTTACTCAGCCAGTGAAAGTTCACATGGAACAGTAGCTCTTCTTGGCTGTGCTTAGGATAATTCATTGTCAGTATTCAAAATCCATCTGCTTGCTTGCTTGTTTGCTTGCTTTGTTTGTTTGTTTGTTTGTTTGTTTGTTGCACAGGTCAAATAGGCAAGATAGATGAAGATATGGTGGGGATCACCACCTTTCATCCTTCAAGTCCTGGATGGTGGCACTATCCTCTTCAATCCTTCTATGTGTTTTGCCTTTTGGTTTACTATTGTCCTAAGTAGGTTTCCATGTAGCTTTTCCTCCCATAAAACCTCTTACTCCACATGTTAGGTTTCTAATGTAGGAGTTCTACTATTTACAATGTCTATTTCTACTATGCATTGGGTGACCAAGGAGATCACTACGCCATGGGGGAGCCCACTGTCAAATGAACATAAGCTAAGACTCCATCATTCTGACTGGTGGGGCCAGAAACATTTTGGTTCTCCTGCAATTACTGTTAATTCAGAGCCAGTGTCCTGTAATCCTCAAAAGGTCTGATTATTATATCTTCCTCAATGAATGATCACTTCCATAATAGACTTTATGCACATCCCTTTAGGGAAGACAGGGAGAGATAGTAAATATTTTCAGCAGTACAGTGGCATTCTACCTCAAGAGCTCAAGATGACCTGGCCTCCCCTTCATCCAAGTGGTTGCAGTCTATAAACTGCTGCACGTTTAGGAGTTCATTCAAAGGCCATAACTCTCTATACTGGAAAGTCTAGTTAGACTCTGCCCTATGTGACCTAGAATTCTCCTCATATATTTCATTTCTAAGGACACCATGACTAAGTGTTGTTGTTGTTGTTATTGGGTGCCATCAAGTTAGAAGTGACTCATATCTGACCCTCCAGCAAGTTTTCAGAGGATGTAAATCACATTGGAGGAAACTAGTCATCCTTCTTCTGTGAAGCAGCTGGTGAATTCAAACAGCACACCTTTGGAATTGCAGTGCCACTTCTTACCACTAGGCCACCAGAAGGTCCCTTTACCTAAGTAGGTGATGCCATAAACCATACAAGACAAACTATTCTGATTAGTGCTTCGGTTTTGTTGTCCATTAAAATAATCACATTCACCTTATTTTTTTGTCAGTTAAGTACTGCCACTTGTACCCTATCATTACCACCACAGTGTTCAATAAGCCTCATTGTACCTGGGACCTTAATTCAATTAGGGAAGTCCTCACTGTCAAATCTGACTTATGTAAAAATCGCAATCAGCTATCTTCAAGGATTCTAGTGTTCCCTCCACCAGAATCTGATCCTTATCATTGAGAAAATGTGTGTCCTCTGGGTTCTTTCTGCATGGCTCTTACCTGAGAAATCCACTCTAATATGACAATTTCTGTAGGTCTTTGTATATTTTCATCTACACTATGTCATGCCAGGCCTGGTACTTCAATTCGACTTAGTGTATGCTTCAATCACCAAACAAAAAATTATTAGCCTCTACCCGAACAGCTTTAACTGAAACACTGAACAACAAATTTGTTCTTACTTGGGCTCATAACAATAAACTGATCCAAAGCCCATAATAGCTATTCTTACACATGCTCTCCAGGTTTCTACTTATACAAGTTGTTGCTGTTGTTGCTGCTGTTATTATGTGCCATCAAGTCACTTGCGACTCATAGCGACCCTATGTACAATTAGCCCTGAAACATGCTCTATCCTGGGCCAACCTTATTTGCTCTGACACACGTGACCTCATTACCCCAGACACTAAATCAATCCATCTCATTAAGGATCTTCCTCTCTTGCACTGTCCCTCCACCCTTCCAAGCATAATGCCCCTCTCCAAGGACTTGTCCCTCTTGCAACATGTCCAAAGTCTGTCAGATGAAGCTTCAGAATCCTTGGCTCTATGGAGCAGCCTGTTTTTATGCTCCCTGGAATTAATAATCTGCGTTATGCAGATGACACAACCCTGCTTGCCGAAACTGAGGAGGACCTCATACATTTGCTGCAGAGGGTCAAGGACTGCAGGCTTCAGTATGGACTGAGGCTCAATGTCAAGAAGAAAAAGATTCTCACCACTGGACCAATTGGTAGCATCAGGATGCATGGCGAAGAGATTGAGATTGTTCACAGCTTCAGTTTGCTTGGCTCCACGGTCAACACTCTTGGCACCAGCAGCCAGGAAATCAAAAAAATGTATTGTGATGGGAAACTCTGCTGTTAGGGACCTCTCTAAAGTACTCACGAGCAACGGTGTCTCTCCAGAGACAAAGGTGTGCCTGATACAGGCCATGGTCTTTTCAATCACTTGTTATGCATCAGAGAGTTGGACAATGACTAGGGAAGATAGAAGGAGAATTGATGCCTTTGAGCTGTGGTGCTGGAGAAGAGTGTTGAATGTACCATGGACTACCAAGAAAACAAACAGATTCATCCTAGAGGGGGTCAAACCAGGCTACTCCTTGGAGGCAAGGATTCTGGGGTTTCATCTGACATACTTTGGACATGTCGTAAGGAGAGACAGGTCCTTAGAGAGGGACATCATACTTGGTAGTGTGGAGGGACAGCGCAGGAGGGGAAGACCCTCTATGAGGTGGATTGATTCAGTGACTGGGGTAAACGGGATGGGTGTGTCAGAGGCCGTACGATTGGCACAGGATAGAGCAGGGTTTAGGGCTGTTGTACATAGGGTCGCTATGAGTCGCAAATGACGCGATGGCACATAACAACAACAACAACAGGATGAACTTGTTTGTCCTCCTGGCGGTCTATGGTATGTTACTCTCCTCTAACACTACAGCTCAAAGGCATTTCTATCATCCCTAGTCATTGTCCAGCTTTCTCATACATATTGTTGTTGTTGTTGTTGTTGTTGTTGTTGTCAAGTGACGTCAAGTTGCAGGTGACTCATAGCAACCCTATGAAGGAGAGTCCTCAATGCTTGGGTGTCTCTCATCCTCTCTCCAGGATACATATTAGGAAAATAAAAAATGAGACTGTTCTTTTGACATGTAACATGCTTGTTCCTAGGTCACACTTTGGAATTCCCCTTTTGGCATGCTTTGGGTCTTAAATCTAGTTAGAGGTCTAAAAGTAAAATTACGTGGGGGCTTAGGAGGAAATTATTTCAGGGAACACTCAGTAAAGTTGTTTGGTGTTGTTTTAGTTGGCTTTTCTTTTATTAAATTTTATTAATTTTAATGAACATTTACA
>NW_006399901.1:3328799-3329455 GCF_000299155.1 Elephantulus edwardii | reverse complement strand
CCTGGTTGTAGGTTTTTCAGGATACTTGGAAGACTGTTTATGTTGTGGATTAGGACTTCTAATGTTGTTCCTAGCTTTTCTGTAATGAAGTTTATGTTCCTTCGTTTTAGTCCTAGGTCCATGATCCACCTTGAGTTGGTTTTTGTGTATGGAGTAAGGTGCGGGTCTTGCTTGAGTCTTTTGCAGACACTTTTCCAATTTTGCCAACACCATTTGTTAAAAAGACTGTCGTTTCCCCATTTAACTGATTTCATCTCCTTGTCAAAAATCAGTTGACCATAGATAGATGGGCTGATCTCCGGATTCTCAATTCTATTCCATTGGTCTATGTGTCTGTCATTGTACCAGCACCATGCTGTCTTTGCAACCACGGCAGTGTAGTAGGATTTGAAATCAGAGAGTGAGATGCCTCCTACCTTTCTTCTATTTTTAAGGAGTGCTTTGCTTATTCGGGGCTTCTTTCCATTCCAGACGAAACTGGAGATTGCCTTTTCCATCTCATTGAAAAATAGGATTGGTATTTGTATTGGGATTGTATTGAACGTGTAAATTGCCTTTGGCAGTATTGCCATTTTCACAATATTAAGTCTTCCTATCCATGAGCAAGGGATATTCTTCCACTTCTCCAGGTCTCTTTTTGTTTCTTGTAGTAATGT
>NW_006399901.1:3318854-3320795 GCF_000299155.1 Elephantulus edwardii | reverse complement strand
AGAGGGACAGCACAGGAGGGGAAGACCCTCTATGAGGTGGATTGATTCAGTGACTGGGGTAATTGGGATGGGTGTGTCAGGGGCAATGAGATTGGCACAGGATAGAGCACGGTTTAGGGCTGTTGTCAACACTCTTGGCACCAGCAGCCAGGAAATTAAAAGTTGTATTCCAATGGAAAATCTGCTGTTAGGGACCTCTCCAAAGTATTGAAGAGCAATGGTGTCACTCTGGAGACTAAAGTGTGCCTGATACAGACCATGGTCTTTTTGCAATCACTTGCTATGCATCAGAGAACTGGACAGTGACTAGGGAGGATAGAAGAAGAGTTGGAGAAGCGTATTGAATGTACCATGGACTACTAAGAAACCGAACAGGTTCATCCTGGGAAGGGTTAAACCAGGCTGCACCTTGGAGGCAAGGATTCTGAAGCTTCATCTGCCATACTTTGGACATGTTACAAGGAGGGACCAGTCCTTGGAGAAGGATGTTATGCTTGGGAGAGTGGAGGGACAGCGCAAGAAAGAGAGGAAGACCCTCAAGAGGTGGGTTGATTCCGTGACTGGGGTAATCAGGGAGGTGTGTTGGAGACAGTGAGATTGGCACAGGATAGAGCAGGGTTAAGGCTGTTGTACATAGGGTCGCTATGAGTCGCAGGCAACTCGACAGCACATAACAATAACAACAGTTTCTCACAAAATTAAGCACTGACTTTTTTTTTCAATGAAGCAATCTTGTTCCTAGATACATACATAAAAATAACAGAAAGTAGAGACACAAACGGAAACTGGATCTCCAATATTCACTGCAATACTCAAAAGGTAGAAATGACCTGTCATCGTTTTCTGTTGTTGTTAGGTGTCATCAAGTCAGCCCCAATCCATAGCAACTCTGTTGCTTCTGTTGTTGTGTACCATCCAGTCAGAACCAACCCATAGCTGACCCTCCAGCGGGTTTTCAGAGGCAGTTTACTGCACTGGAGGAGACTGCCCATCCTCCTCCCGTGGAGCAGCTTGTGGCCTCAAACCATGTGCCTTCAGGATTGCAGCGCAGCTTCTCGCCACTAGGCCACCAGAGCTCCCTTGAGCCCATAGCAACTCTACAGCAGCATAAAACCCTGCGTGGCCCTGCAGCGTCCCTACGATGCTGCTCACTCCTTCTCTTGGGGGGGGGGGTCCCTCTTTTGCCGGCCCTCTGCTCTACTGAACACGATATCCTTGTCCAGAAATGGGTTCATCCTGAAAAACATGTCCAAAATACATGAGACAGAACAGCCTTGCCATTTTCCCTTCTAAGAAGAATTGTAGCTCTACTTCTTCCAACACAGACCAGTTCGGTCTTTTGGAACCCTATAGGATACTCTTAGCCAGCACCATAATTCAGAGGCATCACTCCTTTGGTCTTCTTTTGTCCATTGTCTCGTTTTCAGATGCATATAAGGCCTTGGAAAAAAGCACAGCTCAGGTCAGGCACATCTTGGGCCTCAAAATGACATTGCTCTTTTGTTGGGTTGTTTGGGGTTTTTTTATTTTATATTAGTTTGCTTACAAAACTCCACACACTGTGTCTCACACTATTCTTCATTCATTTTGTGTTTCATGTAATCATTCCCATACATTGTTCTATAAAATCAACCACTGGCCTTTGTCCATCATTACCCTGTCTTTTCACCTGGATCTTTCCCATTTCCTTTACCCCCTCCCTCTACCCACCAAAATACGCAACCTGTGGTTTTGTCACCCCTCCACTCCCATCCCTTTCCCTTCTTGGGTACTCATTTATGTTTTGCTAAACCGGGTGGCTCCTTGGAGGCAAGGATTCTGAGGCTCCGTCTAACTTACTCTGGACATGTAGTGAGGAGAGACCGGTCCTTAGAGAGGGACATCATGCTTGGGAGGGTGGAGGGACGGCGCAGGAGAGGAAGGCCCTCTATGAGGTGGATT
>NW_006399901.1:3307735-3318754 GCF_000299155.1 Elephantulus edwardii | reverse complement strand
CCTTTTATTCCCTTCTCTTGTCTTATTGCTATCGCTAAGACTTCCAAAACAATATTGAATAATAGAGGTGATAATGGGCATCCTTGCCTAGTTCCTGTTCTTAAAGGGAATGCCTTTAACCTCTCTCCGTTGAGAATGATGTTGGCTCTTGGGTTTTCCTAAATACTTTTTACTATGCTGAAGAAACTCCCCTCTAATCCTATTTTGTTAAGTGTTTTAAGCAGGAAAGGGTGTTGGATTTTGTCAAAGGCCTTTTCTGCATCAATTGATAGGATCATGTGGTTCTTGTCCTTTGCTTTGTTAATGTGATAAATTACATTAATTGTTTTCCTTATGTTGAACCATCCTTGCATACCTGTTATGAATCCCAGTTGGTCATAGTGAATTATTTCTTTGATGTGTCGTTGTATTCTATTTACCAGTATTTTATTCAGTATTTTTGCATCAATGTTCATGAGAGATATTGGCCTATAGTTTTCTATTTTGGTGCTGTCTTTTCCTGGCTTTGTTATCAAAGATATGTTTGCTTCATAGAATGAGTCTGGGAGAATTCCATCTTCTTCTATTTTCTTAAATAATTTATGTAGAATTGGTAGCAGTTCTTCTCTGAATGTTTGATAAAATTCACTTGTAAAACCATCTGGTCCAGGGCTTTTTTTGGTTGGAAGTTGTTGTATTACCTTTTCAATTTCCTCTTTTGTAATGGGTCTGTTCAGATGTTCAATTTTGGTTTGTGTCAGTTTAGGTAGGTTGTGCATTTCTAAGTATTTGTCCATTTTCTCTAGGCTTTCATATTTGTTTGAGTATAGTTTTTCATAGTACTCTAATTTTAGCTTTTTTTAATTTTAGTTGGGTCTGTTGTGATGTTGCTTGATTCATCTCTTATTCGGATTATTTGTGTCTTCTCCTTTTTCTTGTGAGTTTTGCTAGTGGCTTATCAATTGTATTGACTTTTCCAAAGAACCAACTCCTAGTTTTGTTGTTGGTTGGCTTTTTTTAACAATCATGCAAGGTTACTTTTATTCAAGTTTAGACAGGAATTAACACTCATATGTCGCTTTCTTTGACAGACACCACATTCTAATCAACATTTCAAGAGACATCAATGATTTCACAACTACTTGTAAGAATGCGTCCTTACTTGGCAGCTAACATCATGAGTATTATTTCAAGGAACTGGTAAGTGAATAAGCTTAAAGGACAACTGGTGGTGGTGGTGGTGGTATTGTGTACTTTCAAGACAGAACTCTTGGCTGACCCTCTAACTGGTTTTCAGAGACAGTTAATCACAAGGGAGATTACCCATCCTGCTCCCACAGAGAAGCTGGTGGATTCTAACCGTGCCCCTTTGGGATCGCAGAGCAGCTTCTGGCCACTAGGCTACCAGAGCTCCTGAAAATGACAACTGTCATCCTCTACTAAATCACAAAATGGTTCAGAGTAAGCTAAGTTTTCTTAGAGCAAGCCAAGTTTTCTGTGTGTGGTTACTGATGCTAATGTGGTTTACTTATTTCGAAGAACAAGACAAGACACTGAAATATATTAACGATTGTAGACGGTGGTTGGCTATTGACGCTTCTCCCCCCCCCCATGATTTTCTTTATTAATTCTTCTTGAAAATTTCCATTGTGACTGTCTTGACCTCTGTGTATTTATGAAGACCATATTCTCCCCGTTTCCCCCCTTTTCTATACATCTTAAATTAGCCAAAGGGGCACTGGATAGAATCTTTGGGCTGGATTTTAAAAAGCCTTATTCCTCAGGGATCTCCTCCACATTCCACTTTGGTCCCTTATTTCTTCCTACTCTCAGGAAGGTGGATTATTTTTATCATATTGCCCTTGTCAGTCTGAAGGCCTTGACTTCTCTAGGGGTCACAGGATTGCCAACAACTTACTTCTTAGCCCTTTCAACACTCTGCCAAACAAATTCCTCATAAATTGATTCTTCCACAAAAAATCCTGGATACAGCTACACAACATAGGTCTTGGTTGGAGGATAATCCCTGGTGTGCAAATTCAACCACATTGTCCAAGTAGCATCTGCAAACACAAAGTGGGGCTCTGTCCACCAAGCTCCAGAGTCATCCTCTTCAGATTGCTCTTCCTGGCTGTTGTTGTTAGCTGCTGTCGAGTCGAGTATGACTCATAGTGATCCTAAAAACAAAAGATCTGAACCCTGTTCTATCCTGCACCATCCTCACATATCCTGACACATAAGAGCCCATTGCAGCAGTCACCATGTTGATCCACCTGGTTGAGCATCTTCCTCTCTTACCCAACTGCCCACCCTTCCCAGCATCATGTCCTTCTTCAAGGACTAGCACCTCCTAGCAACATGCTCAAAATATGTGAGGTGAAGCCTCATCGTTCTTGCTTCAAAAAAGCAAAGCACTTTGGGTGCACCCTGTCCAAGACATATCTGTTCGTTCTCTTGGCTGTCCATCAAATGTTCAGTGCTCTTCTCCAACACCAGAGGTCAACGCAGCTTTTTAAATTAATTTTCCAACTTGTGTTGACCTGTGAATGCCCCTTTGTTGATGTTCATGCAGGAAGAAATGGCTTCTCCTGCTATGGGCCCATAACCGGGCATAATATTCACTATTCACAGGGGAAACTCTGCCTCTTTTTCAGAGATGCCACATAAAGAACTGAGAGAGGTGTTGGCTTTGATGGCTTGACAACCACAGCGTTTCCACAGCTAAGGTCAGGCCCTAACTTCCAATTAAGTATGACCAACAGGAAATTCCAAAGAATGATGGGGCCACACACACACCAACTGGCTCATGTCTTGTATAACAAAAAGTCTCCATCTGTAAGTATTGTCCATCCATGGATGTTGTCAGCCCTGACTGCACAGTAATTTTATTTTCTTTATTCTAATTTATTTACAAAGTTTGAATACATTGTTTTTCACAAAAGATCCTTCCCATTTCCTTCACCCCACTCATCTGAACTCTTACATCCATCAAATGTTGTTATGTGTCGTCAAGGTGCCTGCAACCCATAGTGACCCTATTTATGTACAGCAGCTCTGAACTCTGCCCTGTCCTGAGCCAGTCTTACTGACTCCAACATACCTACCCCCATAGCCACAGTCACTAAGTCAATCCATCTCATCCAGGGTCTTCCTCTCCTGCACCATCCGTCCACCCTTCCGAGTGTGATGTTCTTCTCCAAAGACTGGTCCCTCCTGGCCACATGCCCAAAGCATGTCAGAAGGAGCTTCAGAATCCTTGCTTTCAAGGAGCAGCCTGGTTTCACCCTCTCTAGGACCAATCTGTTCTCATAGCAATCTGTGGTATATTCAACACTCTTCTCCATCACCACAGCTCAAAGGCATCAATTCTCCTTCTATCACTCCTAGTTATTATCCAGCTTTCCAGTGTGTATCAAGTAATTGTTGTAATAAGGTAATCTGGGTTTGCTGTGATGTTGAACCTTGTGCTGTTGGGGTGTCAAATGCCATAATGATTTCCCAATGTGGACAGTGGTGAAGATCCCAGTTGTAAAACAGGTTTGGAAGCAGGAGTGGCATCCACTTTCTAAACCACATGCCAATGGAAACTCTACAAACTTGGAGAAAAAGCAACAGCTATAGAAAGACACTAGGTCTTTTGTTCATAAAGTCGCTATGAGTGGTGCTTGACTCGACAGCAGTCAATAACAACAACAAGTGGCCTAAATGTTAAGAAGTTACACTGCCAACCCAAAGGCACATGGTTCAAATCCACCAGCTGGCCCATGAAAGTATGACAGACAATCTATTTCTGTGCAATTTATAATCTCTGCAGACCTGCTGGAGGGTCAACTGTGAGTCAGTTGTGACACAACAACACATCACAAGAGCATTATTTATTAATTTTTCACTTCTCTCTCTCTCCCTTCCCATTCTTGGTAACCAAGAATGATTCTGCATGTAAACCTTTCTTGAGCGTTTTATAATGGTGAAATCAGACAATATTTGTCCTTTTATGATTGGCATAGATCCTTTTTTTACAGACACAAAGAGACAACAGAAGGAACCCCTGTGACTTTTGCCCTAAAACATCCTTTTAACTTGAAATTGAAGATAATACCAGTTTTTACTGTTGTTTTGTACCTTTGAGTCAGAACCGACCTACAGCTGACCCTCCAGTGGGTCTTCGGAGGCAGTTAATCACACGGGGAGAGATTGACCAGCTTTCTCTTACAGAGCAGCTGATGGGTTCAAACTATGCACCTCTGAGTCTGCAGTGCAGCTTCTTGCCACTAGGCCACCAGAGCTCCTAGAGGTAAATAATAAATATTGTGTGCTACAGGGTCTGAACCAACTCATCACTGAGCCTCCAGCAGGTTTACAGAAGCTGTAAATCACACAGGAGGCAAGTGCCCACCTTTCTCTCTCAGGGGGCAGATGGTGGATTAGAACTCCCTGCTTTGGATTGGCAACGTAATTCTTTATCCACTAGGCCACTAGAGCTCCGTAAAAGAAAATAAATATGTTTATAAAATAAATAATAAGATAGGGACGTCGGGCTTGGGGTGTTAGAACCATGGCCCGATTTGTCTGTAACCTGGTGGAGAAGGTTCTGGAGATGGTAAACGCTGCCCTGACTGACTCAAAGCCTTGATTGGCCACATTTTGGCACTACGCCAATGTGGAGCTGGTTCCTCCAACCCCTGCTGAGATCCCTACAGCTATTCAGAACCTGAAAAGAACAGTCAATGGGGATCAAACTGGTCACTCAAAACAGCTCAAAGTTATGGAAGCTCTGCTGAACAATTTAGTGGTGGCCACTGAGGTGTGGATATGATTTTACCTAGGTGAGATCATAGGTAAGTGTGGCATCATTGGCTGTGATGTTTGAACACATCTGATTATACTTCATTTATGTGTTCTTGGGACCATGTGTGATGAGATTAAAATCTCAATAAAATAGATAATACGTGAAAAAATAATAATACCTGTTAAAGAGTGTGCACCTGAGAGCAAACAATATCAGACCCAAAAGGGAATGTTTGTCCAAAACTAAAGTTAAGAAAGCAGGGCAAGACAGAAAGATACATGGAATGGAAACAGGGGAGCCAGGCAGGAAATAGGGACACATATCCAGAATTGCAACCAGTGTCAAAGAACAATTCGCATAGGAATTGTTGCCTAGAAAACAGATTTTCCGTATCCACTTTCACCCTGACTGAAATACAGCAATACAGCCAATGCAAACCTCTGACTGTCCAGTCAATTCCGAAATGATTGCCAGTTCCCCTCCACCAGGTTTCTGAAGCTATAAATCTTTACTACAGGAAGAGGCTTGCTATTCTTTTTCCAGAAGAACGGCTGGTGAATCTGAGCTGCTGACCTCTCGGTAAGAAGCCCAACAGGTAACTCAGTATGCCACCATGGCTCCTTTAAAAAAAGATACTATGAGCTAAGGTGACCTGGTGGGTAAAGAGTTGCACTGCCAAAGCAAAGGTAGAAGGTTGGAATCCACAAGAAGCAGCTCCGTGGGAGAAACATGTGCCATCTCTTCCTATATGTTTGCTTTGTTGTTGTTGAGACCTTTGAGTTGGAATTGACGGTCGGAGGAGATTGCCCATCCTTCTCCCGCAGAGCAGCTGGTGGCCTTGAACTCCGTGCCTTCGCGACTGCAGTGCAGCTTCTTGCCACTAGGCCACCAGAAGCTCATAACAAATAAAAGCTAAGGATGTTACATCACCACCTTGTGGTGACACCCAAAACTGCAGTGAGGTGGTTCTCCAGGGTCATTCCCTACCATTCCTTGTCTCCTAAGAGCCCCGATGGTCTCCTTGGCAGAGAATTGCACTGCTAACACAAAGGCTGTACCTACTCTGGTGGTTCAAATCCACCCGTGGCTCCAAGGAAGAAAAATGGCCCAACATCCTCTTGTACACTTTACAGCCCCAAACCCAGTGGAGGGTGAGCTGTGTAAGTTAGTTCCAACTCCACAGCAATGAGACAGAGAGAGAAAAAGTGAGATCGTGTCTTTGGGGCTGGAGTTATTAGATGTGGGTCAGGAGGCAAGTTTTACAGCAATCACGAGTTAGAGTAAATAGCAGTCAAGGCCAAAAATCAGAATTGTGGCCCAGCATGCAAAGTAGGGGCAGCTAGTGGATTCAAACCACACCCCTTCAGTATTGCAGCACAGCTTCTTGCCACTAGGCCACCAGAGCTCCCTTCCTTCCGTCTTCTTCTGATACTTCCTGGATCACTCAAGATCCTGCTCAAAGCATCTCTCAGGACTTAAACTTGATGCTTGAATTTGTTCTTTCAGCTTGAGAAATGCTGAGCGAGTTGTTGAGATGATTTTTAAATTCAGGTGGGAGAGACTCAAGGTATTATTTTTGTTCTTGTGGACTTGTTTTTCTTTTCTTCAGTATCAATTTGTACTTACACATGAGTAATGGGTGGTCTACTCTACAGTCAATGCCTGGTCTGGTTTTGACTGCTGATACTGAGCTTCTCCAAGACATCTTTCTGCAGATAGAGTCAGTCTGATTCTTGTGCATCAGATGAGATTTCCATTTTCGTTTTTTTAAAAAGTATTTGCTATTAATAAATAATTGAATAGAGGTTCTACTAGTGCCTAGAAGACCCAAGGAATGTTCAGGAATCAGAC
This sequence comes from Elephantulus edwardii, assembly GCF_000299155.1. Classification (NCBI taxonomy): domain Eukaryota; kingdom Metazoa; phylum Chordata; class Mammalia; order Macroscelidea; family Macroscelididae; genus Elephantulus; species Elephantulus edwardii. Next base: position 3,312,135 of record NW_006399901.1, on the reverse strand, counting down.
CATTCATGTCTGTCATGGGGATTCACATTCACCAGCCTCACCTCCCACGGATCACCCCACACTGAGCTCTTCTATATCATTGACCATGAGTCAGTGAGTTTCAGGGCTGGGTTTGGACACACCTTGTCTGTCCTTTCCAAGGTGAAGTGATTGCAGGAGCCTGGAAAATGCTTCCCTCTCACTAGTCCACCACTACTCCTTCCTTCCCCTGTTCTAAGGTTCTGTCCCATGCTTAAATGCAAATACGTGGCAGGAGGAGCTCTGGGGTCTCAATAATTAAGGTCAGCTGCTGCCTGAAAGACTGTCAGCTCAAACCATCTCCAGGAGAAAAGCCTCGTAATCTGATCCTATAACGATTGTTGCTGTTGTTGTTAGGTGTCGTCCAGTCAAGTACGGCTCAGGCGACCCGATGGACACCAGAGCTGAGCCTTGTACGGTCCTGTGCCATTCTCATCGTCTCTCATATCCCCGAGGTACAATCTACCTCCTGAGGGTCTTCCTTCCTTTCACTGACCCTCCACTTATCCATGCATGATGCCCTTCGCCAAAAACTGACCTCTCCTAACAATCTAGAAAACCCTCTGGGGTAATTTTATCCTATCACTTGGGGCCATTCAACATCAGCTAACAATACCCACCATTGGAAGAAGTAGCTCTGTCACTTTAATGTAAGCTTATCATCAAAAGTGAAAAGTCAGAACTGGAACAAAACCTGTAGATTTGACAAGCTAATAGCCAGGAAATTAAAAGAGGTATTGCAATGGGAAAGTCTGCTGTTAGGGACCTCTCCAAAGTTCTGAAGTGCAATGGTGTCTCTCTGGAGTCTAAGGTGTGTCTGATACAGGCCATGGTCTTTGCAATCACTTGTTATGTGTCAGAGAGTTGGACAATGACTAGGAAGGATAGAAGGAAAATTGATGCCTCTGAGCTGTGGTGCTGGAGAAGAATGCTGAGGGTAACATGGACTGTTAGGAAAACAAACATTCATCCTAGAGAGGGTTAAACCGGGCGGCTCCTTGGAGGCAAGGATTCTGAGGCTTCGTCTAACATACTTTGGACATGTTGTAAGGAGGGACAGGTCCTTGGAGAGGGACGTCATGTTTGGGAGGGTGGAGGGACAGCACAGGAGGGGAAGGCCATCTATGAGGTGGATTGATTCAGTGACAGGGGTAATCGGGGTGGGTGTGTCGGAGACAGTGAGATTGGCACAGGACAGAGCGGAGTTTAAGGCTGTTGTACACACGGTCGCTATGAGTCGCAAGTGACTCGACGGCACATAACAACAACAACAATCCTCATAGGCTGCTAACGAGGAATGCGAGAAGCACAGAGAGAAGGCCATCCAGTGTCAAAGTCAAAGTGAAACTCCACCATCCTGATTCCTGGCCCAGGGCTCTCTCTTTCTGCTATTTTGTGTTGTTGTATTTAGCTCTTGCCGTAAGAATATGTTTTCCAGGATCCAGAGTAGAGGAAAGGGTCCATCAACTAGAACACACACATGCACATGCACACAGAGTCAAAGCAGGTGGGCTTCATCTTTGTTCAATTCTGCTTGAGTTCATCCTTTGATTTAATTCTTTTTTTATCTAGAATCTTCAGTGTTCCAGGCACTGTGTTAGATGCCAAGGGTCAAATAACGTAGCTCCTTCCCTTGTAGAACTTCCAAGCTGAAAAATGTACTCACTTCCACTCTCCTTTTATTTAATAAAATGTTCATTTTATACTGGTTTACTTACAGAGTTCATATGCATTCTTTTCACACCAGATCATTCCCATTTCTTTTACCTTTCCCATTTCCATTCCCCTTCCTCCCCCCATCAAATTGTGTGACCCTGTGACACACACACACACACACACACACACCTGCCCATCTACTTTTCTTCTGATGAGTAATCAACAAGCTTTTAATAATCACCTGTCTTGATGCCTTTTTCTCTTACTGGGCACTTTCTATTCTTTATCTCACCAAATCCTCACCAACAAATAGATACACTTTTACAGTCTGTGACGAAGACATTGACAACCCATTTCACAGACGAGGATACAGAAGCTGTCTTTCCTTAATTCGATCTTCCTTTCTTGTCTTTGCAATCACCTCTGTCCCCACTGCCTCCCGCTGTTTGACTGCATTTTTCCCCAAAGAGGAATGAGAGAATCTCCTTTCTCCAGGTAATTAAAGAGCCCAGGTGACACAGTTGTTAAAGCACAGTGGTTTGAACCCACTAGGCACCTTACAGCAAAAAGATGTGTCTGTCTATTCTGTCATGATTATGGTTTTGGAAATGCTATCAAACAATTCTTCTCTGTCCTGTGGGGTTACTATGAGTTTGCACCAACTCAACAACAATGAGTTTGGGGGGTATTGTTGTTTGTTTTTTTGTTTGTTTGATTGATTGATTGTTGTTTGTTTGTTTGTTTTTACTTTGTTTTCTCCACCCAAAAGCAAGTCTGGGACAAGGGGGGCAACCTATCATCCCAAACAATTTCTGGAAAAGTCTCAAACAGGTGACTGAGTTCTTGCAGTGGAAGATAGAGAAGGAAACCCTGCCCAGGGTAGGGGGGAAATGACATCCACTGTGTAGCCAACAGTCTGTCCTAAATCATGTGTGAATTCATGTGTATGAAACATGGGGGTGGGGGGGTGCTGATAGTGGTGTTGGTGGTGGTGGTTTTGCAGTGCAGAGTCAGAATTGACCCAAAGCTGACCCTCCAGTGGGTTTTCAGAAGCAATTAATCACGTGAGAGGAAATTGCACATCCTTCTGCCACGGAGCAGCTGGTGGCCTCGAAACACATGCCTTGGGGATTGCAGTGCAGCATCTTGCCACTAGGCCACCAGAGCTCCCTAAAATGGTTACAGACTCTGTTTGGAAGTGGATAAACAGCAATGGTTGAATAACATGACAAACACAACTAATGTCACTGAGTTGTACAAATGAAGAATGTTGAAAAGGCAAGTGATTTTATGTATCAAGATGGAGAGAGAAAGAGAGGAAGGGACGGAGAAGAAGACAGAGAGAGACATCTTATAGTACTAACAAATAATAGCCTTTGAGCTGTGGTGGTGGAGAAGAGCACTGAACGTCCCATGCACGGCCAAGAGAACAAATAGGTATGTCTGGACATGTTGCTAGGAGGTGTGATCCCTTGGAGAAGGACATGATGCTGGGAAGGGTGGAGTCGGTGAAAGAGAGGAAGACCCTCAACCAGGTGGATTGATGCGGTGACTGCTCCAATGGGCTCTTGTGTGTCAGGACGTGTGAGGATGGTGCAGGAGAGAACATGGTTCGGATCTTATGTTTATAGGGTCACTATGAGTCATACTTGACTCAAGGGTACCTAACAACAACAAAAATAACATATATAAAAAGAGGGAGAGGTAGAGCAGGAAGGAGGAGTCTCTTCTTACAAGAAATCTAGAAGGCACTTCATACAAATCACTAGGACAGATAGACAGACTTTACCACGGGCCTAGTCAACCAATGGCTCCAAAGAAGAAATATGGGCAATCTCCTCCCCTGAGACTTACAGCCTTGGAAATCCACTGGGGGGTTCAGCTAGGAGTCAATTCTGACTCCCTGATGGGGAGAGTCTTCCTGTGGAGTGGGGAAGAAGACACTGATTATCTACATCAAATGATTTGTTATGAACTTAGTTGTGCCCCTCAAAAAAGAAAAAGGGGAGTCTTTTAACCCTTGTACCTATGAAATATATTTCCTGTTTGGAAATACAAGTTTTCTCTTGCATGTTAACAAATTTATTATGCAGGAGTAAATGAATCCTAAATCTTATTATGTCTGTGCACCATCGAGTCAGAACCAACCCACAGCTGACCCTCTGGTGGGTTTTCAGAGGCAGTTAATTGCATGGGAGGAGACTGCCCAAACTTCTCCTGCAGACCAGCTGGTGTATTCAAACCACGTGCCTTCAGGATTACAGCACAGCTTCTTATCACTAGGCCACCAGAGCTCTTAAACCTCATTATTTCTAAACCGTGTCTTACGAAAAAGAACAGACTCTGTGGAAAGCAGCCAACTGATGTTTTTCAACTAACAGATGCTGCCTTAGATGTGCTCACTAAGTTGTGTCAAGAAATCTGGAGGAAAATGACTTGGCCAACTGATTGGAAGAGATCTATACTTGTTCCCATTCCAAAGAAAAGTGATCTAACAGAGTGTGGAAATTAAAGAACAATATCATCAAGGATGCTTTAGGCAGAATGCTAAATGATCCAGGAGGTATCAAAAGAAGATGGAAGGAATATACTGAGTCATTGTACCGAAAGGAACTGGCAGATACAGAAGAATTTAATGAAATAGCATTTGAGCCAGAGCCTATGGTGAAGAAGGCAGAAGTTCAAGCTGCTTTGAAGGAAATAGCAAAAAATAAGGCCCCCGGAAT
>NW_006399901.1:3296740-3304310 GCF_000299155.1 Elephantulus edwardii | reverse complement strand
AGGACAGAGCGGAGTTTAGGGCTGTTGTACATAGGGTCGCTATGAGTCGCAGGCGACTCGACGGCACATAACAACAACAACAACAACAGTTATCTTTCTTTTTTTTTTCTTTCTATTTTTTATAATAATAGTCTTATGCAGTATTTGTTCTTATGAGACTGAGATAGTTCATTCAGTATCGTGCTCTCCAATCTCCCCCAGGTTATGTAGTATTTTTCAAAATCATACTCCTGAATGCTGTAGAGTCAGCTATGGGTCGGCCGGAGGGTCAGCTATGGGTTGGTTCCAACTCAACGGTACACAACAAGACACTAAATAACTATTGTAAAATTATATAAGTCTGATACACAACTATACTTATTTTTAAGCCACAAAACAGTCCCTTGTTCTTCTCAAATGACTGCCTTTTTATTTATGTGCCAATTCCTCATGAGTATAATTAAGAAGGGAATGTCCATGCTTTACAATGTTACCCATAATACATTTGCACAGTTAATAAAATACAGAGAAACATCTTTCTTGTATTCTCTCATTTCAACCAAGATCCACCTGACAACAGCAATGATAGCTTGCATTTCTGGCTGCAACCATTTTTTTTTCATTACCTTCAGCAAAATTTTACTTTTCTGTGATATTAATGATAATAATGTTTCTATAATTTCTGCATTATTTTGATTCATTTTTCTTTGGAATGAGCACAATTCTCTCCCAGTGGTTGATCTAGGTATCTGTCTTCCATACGTCTTGGTATAGAAGAGCAAACATTTCCAGTGTTGCATCCTTTGATTTAATCATTTCAATTTATAGTTCAAGTTACAGTTCTGAAGCCTTATTTTTCACTGATGCCTTCAGTGCAGCTTGGACTTCTTCTCTCAATACCATCAATTCCTGATAATATCCTACCTCCTGGAATGGTTAAATGAACTCCATCCACTGAGGTCCAAGAGTATAGTTGTTATTCATGTTGTAGAAAGAAGTATTTACAAATAAAAAGTCATTGGTCCTCTGGCAGTTCGAATCCATCAGTAGCTCTGTGGGAGAAAGAAGGGCAATTTACTCTTTTGTTTTAGAAAAAAAATGTAATACTGATTTATTTACAAAGTTATTCTACATTGTTTTTTATACCAGATCTTTTCCATTTCCTTCACCCCACCTCCCTTTACCCATCAAATTGTGTGACCCTATGATTAACTACCCTCCACCCCCTCACCCATCCTCACCCCTCTGCTCCCACCCTCTTCCCCCCACTTGTATCCTTATACTCAATTCTACAATAATGGTTTTATACAGTACTTGTCCTTATGGGATTGAGTTAATTCACTCAGCATAATGCTTTCCAGTCCCTCCCAAGTCAGGTAGTAATTTACAAAATCATTGCTCCTGCATGCTGCATAGTATTCAATCATGTGCATGTACCATAACTTCTCAATCCACTGTGTTTGGATATCTGGGCTCTTTCCATGTTCTTGCGATGGTGAATAACACTGCTATAAACATGGATATACACGTCTCCGTTTGTGCCTCAGTTCTCATTCTCTTGGGGTATATTCTAAGCAGTGGGATAGCTGAGCCATATGAAATTTCTATGTTCATCTTTTTGAGGAAACGCCAAACTGTGTTCCACAGTGGTTGTACCATTTTATAATCCCACCAATATTTATTACTTAGTGTCCTATTAAACTTTGCCACTGCTACTGGAGTGAGATAGTATCTCATTGTGGTTTTGATTTGTATCTCTTTTATTGCCAGTAATTTGGAGCATTTCTTCATGTGTCTGTTTGCTGTAAGAATATCTTCCTCTGTGAAAATTTTCCCCATGTCTTAAGGCAATCTACTCTTGTGTGATTTACAGCCTTAGAAATCCAGCAGGAGCTATGAGTTGGTCCTGATGAGATGACAATGCGTTAGTGAGCGGGTGACCCCACTTTGAGTTTTTGGCACATGTTTATGTGTGCACGCAGATATCCAAAGCTTTGCAAAAGTGTATGAATGGTCTAGCGGTGCAGACAAGTAATTCATTAACCCCACAATAAGCAACATCAAGATGGATGGAGAGGAGATTGAAACTGTCAACAACTTCATCTTGCTTAGATCCACAATTTACTCCCTTGTTACCAGCAGTCAGGAAATAAGGAGATGCATTGCTCTGGGAAGATCGGCAGTTAGGGACCTCTCCAAATTACTGAGGAGTAAAGTCAAGCCTGGAAGCAGGAGTGACATCCACTTCCGAAATGGCTTGCCTCCAGAAACTCTATGAACAGTTCTCAAGCCTTTCTTTCATAAGGTCACTGTGAGTTGTCTACCACTCGATGGCACCTAACAATAACAACGTCAGTTTGAAGACTAAGGTGAGTCTGATTCAGGCCACAGTCTTTCCAAACACTTGCTAGACACATGAAAGCTGGACAATGATTAAGGATGACAGAAGGAGAATTAACGCCTTTGAGCTGTAGTGTTGGAGAAGAACACTGAACATCCCTTGGACGGCCAAGAGAACGAACAGCTATGTCTTGGAGAGGGTGCAGCCGGAGTGCTCTTTGGAGGCAAGAATGATGAGGCTTCACCTCATCTATTTTGGGCATGTTGCTAGGAGGGCTAGTCCTTGGAGAGAAACATGATGGTGGGAATGGTGGAAGGTCAACGAAGGAGAGGAAGACCCTCGACCAGGTGGGTTGACAAACTGACTACTGCATTGGGCTCCAGTGTGTCAGGAAGTGTGAGGATGGCACAGGATAGGACAGGGTTCAGATCTGTTGTTCATAGGGTTGCTACGAGTCGTGCTCAACTCGATGGCACCTAACAACAGGAAGCCACTGAAAGTATCAAAGTTCAGCTTCACCTTTGTCCTCAAAGTGATTTTTTAAACACATTAAAAAGGCCTTTGGATCATATTTGTCCAGAGCAATATACCATTTAATTTCTTGACTGTTACGTTCATTAGCATAAAAAAAAAGCCCAAGCCAAGAACAAAGCCCCTGAGATGGGCTCTGCCGGCTCCTGGCCTCTAAGTGGGTCTCCAAGTTGGACTATTGTCAAGGAGCAGTGCCAGCAAGCCCAGGCAGGGGCTGAGGCCGCAGCGTGATGGAGCAGCCAGGGGGAAACTGCCTTGAGGTTTGGCAGAAGCGGAGCAGCAAGACTGGCCCAAGTCTCATGGTTCACTCGTCCTTCTTGACTCCTGACAGATATTAACTCTGTGGTCCCCAAGCAAAATTAGGAAAGGGAGCCCGAGAGACCTCTGAATTAAAGAAAGCCAGAAGAGAAGAAATGAAAGCCTTGCTGAGAACACCAGAAACCACATAAAGGCTGAGTGCTTAAAATGGGTCGGCTGTGTGGGGACAGGGTACTCCCCCAGTTCCCAGGGAAGAGAGTCAGGTGTGCTCAGTGGGCCCCCACACTTTAGCTTCTGGCCTGATCTTCAGAAATTGAATGCTGGGTCATAGGATGTCACCACTATGTACTTCACTGTCAGAATTCACTGCCACAGTATAGTTTAGTATTGAGTTCTTACTATATATATCCATGTCTGTGTGGTTTTACTCTTAAAAAAACAAGACGGAAATCCCTTTGTTCCTCAGCCTTTGGGAAAGAGGTATTTCTTAAATAAATATTGGTGTATGCAGTCCATTGTAAAAAAGAAAACAAAAGCCCTCATCACTTGACCCGTAGGCAACATCATGATAGATGGAGAAAACACTGAAGTTGTCAATGATTAGATTGTGGAATCAACACCCTTGGTACCAGCAGTTAAGAAGGCAGAAGACATGTTGCACTGGGAAAGTCTGCTGTCGAGGCCCACAGACTGGAAAAGAAAACATTTTGCAACGACATTTCAGATAATGTTTTCATAACTAAAGTTTACAGAGTCCTACAGGGTCTCCACAAGAAAAAGACTGATAATCCAATATCAAAATGGGGAAAAAAAAACCCAACATGAAAGACTTCACAAAGGAGGACATTCAGATGGCTAACAAACACATGAAGAAAGGTTCAAAAACACTAGCAATCAGAGATGCAAATCAAAATCACAATGAGATACCGTTTCACCCCAGCAGCAGTAGTACATTTTAAGAGGACAGCAGAAATAAAGGTTGGAGCAGATGTGGAGATATTGGAACTCTTATGAACTACTGGTGGGATTATAAAATGGTACAACCACTATGGAAGGCAGTTTGGCATTTCCTAAAGAAGCTGAACATAGAAATCCCATATAACCCAGCTCTATTCCACTGCTAAGAATGTATCCCAAGGGAATCAGAATTGAAACACAGGTGGACATATGTACACCTATGTTCACAGCAGCATTATTCACAATAGCAGAAACATGGGAAACAGCCCAAATGCCCATCAACAAACAAATGCATTTCAAAATTGTTGTACATCCACACAATGGAATATCATGCAGCACTAAGGAATATTTCATAAAATACTGTATAACGTGGGAGAGACAAGAGAGCATTATACTGTGTGAAATAACTCAGTAATATAAGGACAAGTACTGCATAAGACCCTTTTGTGAAAATAGGAGGGAAAACTGAGCAAAATATGTGTATGTGTTCACGAGGGGGGGGGAGGTGGAACCGAAAAGCAGGAGGGGGGGTGGAAATCACTAACATAGTAGAGTTTACTGGCCTTCAGGGTAAAGCAATATGTAAGATTCAATGGAGACTTGAAAAAACAGGTGGGACTAGGCATAGATCAATACGACTTAATTATATAAAAGACAACGTATATGAATGAATGTGTGTGTGTGTGTGTGTGTGTGTTTAACTTGGTCAATAAATGAATATTTGTTAACTTAGACTTGGTTCTTCCAAATATCACAGTCATTTGAAGATTTTGTTGTTGCTGTTTTATTTTTTGTTTTGTTTTTGTAAAGGTGCAATTGGGTGGGTAAGACCTATGCATGTGTGCAAGGTTTTTTGTTCTCCAAGGGAGAACTCTGTATACCAGTCACATGTGTGCATGCCGTGGGAGGCTATCTTGCACGTTTACAATGGAGTGGGTGTGCGCTTGGACATCCATGCGTATCTAGAAAACTTGTCAATGAACTAACCAAATGTTCTTTCCTCTTTCTTATCACAGTTATTAACCAAAGGTAGTAATTAGGAAGGTAATTCAAGATTAATTGGTCAAAGGGAAAGATCTTATTTCAACTGAAGTCCTACTCCCAAGGTTCTAGATATTAGAGAGAAATGTGATGACTGCCCGTAAACACTCTGGTCTATAGGTTAGTATGGGTGACCATACTGGGAGGTCAATGTCCAAGATCATGAGGTCTCCTGCCATGTCTTCCCAGTCAGAACTAGGGAGATTGACCTTGGAATCTCCTTTGTCTCAGGATATCTTTTCTGAGGTCCTGCACTAAGTGTTTAAGAGCCTTGCCCAAATTCACACAGCCAGTAAAAGGGAAATTTGAAACCAAGCTCCATGACCCTTATATTATCATTTTAATATGATTATTATTGTTGTTAGGTACCGTTGAGTCGACAACAATTCAGCGTGACCCTATGAACAAAAGATCTGGACCCTGCTCTGTCCTGCACCATCCTCACACTTCCTGACACACTGGAGCCCATTGCAGCAGTCACTGTGTCAATCCACCTGGTCAAGGTTCTTCCTATCCTTCGACGACCCTCCACCCTTCCCAGCATCATGTCCCTCTCCAAGGAATAGCCCGTCCTAGCAACATGCCCAAAGAATGTGAAGCAAAGCCTCATCTCTCTTGCCTCCAAAGAGCACTCTGGCTGCACCCTCTCCAAGACACATCTGTTCATTCTCTTGGCCTTGCATGGAATGTTCAGTGCTCTTCTCCAAAAGCACAGCTCAAAGGTGTCAATTCTTCTTCTGTCATTCTTATTCACTGTCCAGTGTTCAGATGCATAGCAAATATGGCCAGAATCAGAGGCACCTTAGTCATCAAGCAAAAATAACACTATAAAAAGGATTTTCTAATAAAAGGATTCCAGTCCCTCTGGATTTCCCTTAGGTCTTTCTAATGTTGATATGTCTCTTTCCTCTTGCTTCGTTCTTCCTTCTGTTTATTGATTAAACAACTACTTACTGAAAAAGTGCTATCTACCAGAAATTCTACTTGGCCTTAAGGATTTGGCTTTGAACAAAACATCCAAGGGACATTACATTAAAAGAGTTGAAAAAGAAAAATGAGGAGGAATCAACATAGGCTGAAATTCAGAGGAAAAGTGAAATTGTGACCATAAGGTATTGTGATGTTGCTGTGATACTGTAAGCTGTCCCATTAGTATTTCAAACACCAACAAGGTCATCATGGTGAGCAAGTTTCAACAGAGCATCCAGACTAAGACAGTTGGGAAGGAAAACGTGGGGATATGCTGTTGAAGATTAGCCAGCGAAAACCTTATAGGTCCCGAGAGAACATACCCTTCAGGATATGCCTCAGACCTTCACTAATGCCTTCCCTGACTCTTCCAGGGAAAGCTGGCTGCCTTCCCTTCCCAGTTCCCCTATCAGATTATACTTACAACACAGCTACAGTGCTCTTCAATTTGTGGTTCTGATGATATGTTTATCTCCCCACCAACTATGACCTCAAAAGCCTGGACCCTGCCCTGTTCAGCACAATGGCCAGCACACAACATTTCCTGATAAGCAGAGGGAAAAAATTAATAAGAGCACGGGGCACGGGGGGAGGGGGGGAAATCAATATGTTCCCTAGAGATCAAATTCCAGAATTTTATTTCAGTGGCACAGGCATATAGCTACCAAGGGGCTGCACGACAGCATGTGGTTGTTGATTGCCACCGAGTTGAGCACGACTCATAGTGACCCTGTGATCAAAAGGCCTGAAGCCTTTCTATAACTATCGACATTTATCAAAGGTCACAGAGTTTCTGGAGGCGTGTTGTTTAGAAAGTGGATGCCACTTGTCTTACCCCCTCTTCCACTCTCTCTCTCTCTCTCTTATTGTCATCCAGTCAGAACCAACTTCTTTCTGATTGTCCAGAGGATTCACTGAGGCTGTCAATCAAAAAGGAGGAGATTGTTCCTCTTTCTCTTTAATGGGTTCGAACCACCAGAGAGGCGTGGCTGTAGTCACCATATTCCATACTCGTGCATCAATGTCCCTTGCAGCACTCAAATGAGTGGTATTGCGCCACAGTCCCAAAGGTGCTCAGTTCAAATCCATCAGCTGCTCCACAGGAGAAGGACAGGAAATCTCCTGAGTGATTCATTGCCTCGGATGAGTTCTGCAATGAACCACAGCCAAACAGTGGAAACAGCTCAAGCATCCATCTGCAGCTAAATGGATAAATAAAATATTCTATGTCCATACAATGGCGTATGATTCAGGCATACAAAGAAATGAAGTCTTGAAACATGTTGAGACATAGAAGAACCTTGAAAATGTTATGTTGTGTGAAGTCAATCATAACACAAAGGGCAAATGCTGTACAATCCCATTCCTGTGTCTAGACTAGGAATGCACAGAGACCAAAGTTCATTAGTGGTGACCAGGGGCGGCGGGGAAGCAGGGGGAGCCGGGGAAGCTACTGCTTAACAGGCACTGAGTTTCTATTAAGAGTAATGGGGC
>NW_006399901.1:3271165-3296640 GCF_000299155.1 Elephantulus edwardii | reverse complement strand
GGGGGAATTGGAAACAGATAGTGATGCTGACTACACAACACTGTGGTTGTCTCACACCATCAAGTCAGCTGCAATCGACAGAGACCCTGTGAACAACAGATGGAAGCCTTGCTCTGTCTGCCCCATCCTCACATCCCTGTCATGTTCAAGTCCATTGTTGCAGTCACTGTGTCAACCCATCTCATGAAGGGTCTTCCTCTCTTTCACTGACTTCCTATCATGAAGTCTTTTCTCCAAGGACTGACCACCTGGCACCATGCCCAAAGTGTGGGATGCGGTTTGATCATCATTGTTTCTAGGGATGAATCTATTTACATGACAGAAACGCATGCTCATTGCTGTCAAGTCAGAACTGGCTCATAGCCGACCCTCAAAACCAGTGGGATTTAGAAGCTGAAAATCACGTGAGAAGACAGCTCACCTTTCTTCCTCGGAGAAGCAGATGGCTTTGAACCCCATACAGGGGCCACGTTTGAATTATCAGCACAACCCCCTAGGGACTACGTACGCCCTCAGAGCTCCTAGTGCACACAGCTAACATCACTGAATTGTACACACAAATCAAGGTGCAATTGCAATGTTTTGTTTTATATATTTTATTACAATATTTTTTTATTTTAAAAATTCTTGCCCCAGTAGAAATGCCATTTGACCCAGCAATTCTACTGCTGGGAATATACCCTAAAGAGAACATAACCACCATCCAAACAAATATACGTACATTCATGTTTGTTGCTGTGTTATTCAATAATTGCAAAGAGATGGAAGCAACGCCAGTGTCCATCAACAAACAAAGGGATAGGAAAACTATGGGGTGGTCACACCATGGAATACTATGCAGCACTGAAAAATAATGAACTTGTAAAACATTGCACAGCATGGGGGACCCTGGAGCACATCATGCTGAGTGAAATGTCTCAGTCACAGAAAAACAAATACTGCATAGCATCACTGTTACAAAGCAGGTCTGACATGGGGAGTTGGGAGGAGAATAGGATAAAAATGGATTAATAATGACCATTGCGTTAAAGCAAATGAAAGAATTGTCTAAAATGAATATATGATTAGGCATTATACATAAAACAATAGCCCAGAATAAGAGATACATCATTGCAAAGAGGACTGGGGAAGGAGGAGGTAAGTAATTGTAAATGAATTAATACTTTAAAAAAAAAAAGTTAACTGGGCAAGGGGGAAGGGAGGACGAGGAGGTAAAATGTGCAACAACGAATGAATAAAAATCTAACTGCTCTGTAAATGTTCGTTAAAAATCAAAATTCAGGGGAGCTCTGGTGGCCTAGTGGTAAGGAGCTGCAACTACAATCCCAGAGGCACACGGTTCGAATCCACCAGCTGCTCTGCCTGGAAAAGGAGGGACAATCCCCTCCTGTACCAGTCAGATCTGATTTGACGGTACACTCACACCAAAAAAATAAAAAATTTTTTAAAAAATCACAATTCAAAATAATTTTTTTTTAAAAGTGTCTCATTTACATTGAGTTGAGTCAGGGCCAAGTGGTTAACAGTGTGCTGTGTGCGTTCCTTCAGCTAGGATTGAAGGACATTCCAGAAAAGACCAAGATGTAAAGTCATGGGCAGGAAGCCCCACTAACTACTGAATGCTAGCCAGTAGCCATGTGGGAACAGACAGGTCCTTCTGGTCACCCCTGAAATTGCCAGGTATAGGGAGCTGTCAACCCCAGATATTTGCAGGATCCTAGCCCATGGATAGTCCTAGAAAGCACCCCAAAAAACAGCCAAGAAGTACTACAACCATACTCACAAGTAGTATAGAAATAGGGAGCACTGGTAGCCTAACTTCGATGGCACACAACAACGCACTTGCAAGGCTAGGCCTGAACTTTCAACCTTACCTAGCACAGGGCAAGCTGAGAAATCCAGTCCACTGTTACTACAGCCCAGCTGACACTAGACCCCTTCTAGGAGACCAGGAGACCAGAGTCCAAGTCCCTGCCCAGCCACCAAAATGCCCTGTGAAGCCTTTGCAGCCCTGTTTGTCCTCTTCTGTCTTCAGTTTGCCTCTGGAGAAAACGCTTGATTGGCATGACCTCCAGGGTCCCCCCTCAGCTCTACTCTCAGCCTCTCTGGCTCCTCCTGCCGTGTGCACAGATGCCAGGCAATTCCTAAAAGGGTCAAGCCGATTAACCATTGGGCTGGGCTAGTTCCAGAAAGGATTCAAAAATTAACCTGCCTGCTCCCATTTTCCCATTTAATCTTTACCATCCGTAAATGTGAGAGATTGTCCTTCTATTTGCAATGCCCCAGTCCCCTCCTCCCAATGTACCCCTAACTCCTCCCATGTTGTTGTTATTGTGTACCATCAAGTCAGAACCACCTCATAGCTGACTCTCTAGTGAGTTTTCAGGGGCATTTAATTGTACCAAAGGAGATTGTCCATCTTCCTCCCACAGGGCAGATGGTGAATTTGAACCATGTCCCTTTGTACTGGCAGCACAAGTCCTTACCGCTAGGCCACCAGAGTTCCCTTAATTAAGTTCAGCCAATTCTCACTTTTCTGCATGAAATATCTTCTGACCCATGACAGTCCATGGTCACACCCTTCTCTGACCCCTTCCCTAGCAAAGCCAGCATCAGGGATTAGCACTGACATTCCCTGTAGTGACCGCCTCCTGCGGGCATTCTTCCTGCTTACCTACCTCCTTCAGGCACAGAAACTGTACTGTGTCCTTTTGTTCCCTGACCTTTCCCAGGGCACAGCACAGACTCCTTGTTGAAATGTGGACACATTTGAAAGCTTTTCACCGAACTGAAAAGTACAGACATGAGGAAATGTTCTGAGTACCTTAACTCCCTCAGTTCCTTGGAACTGGTCAACCCCTCGACAGATCAGAATGGGATAAAGAAAGCTGCCTAAGGCCACAGAGCAAGTGGGATGGCAAATCAGGCCACCAGACTTCTTGCCTCCCAGGCCTGGGCTTTGAGAACTTCAACACTCCCTGGTTAAGAAACTACATACAGCCTGGTGTTACCTCCATATTGTTGTTAAGTGCCACAAAGTCAATTCTAACTGTTGTTGTTGTTGTTAGGTGTCATTGAGTCACATAGGACTTACATTGATCCTATGAACAATGAATCTGAACCCTGTCCTATCCTGTGCCATCCTCATCCTCTCTGACTCACTTGACACATTTGAGCCCACTGCTGCAGTCACTGTGTCTGTTAATCTTGTTGAGAGTCTTCCTATCTTTCATTGACCTTTCCAAGGATGACGTCCCTCTCCAAGGAACAGCCCCTCCTAACAACATACTCAAAGTCTGTGAGACAAAGCTTCATCATCATCTTTGCCTCCAAGGAGCAGATTTGACATATTCGAGTCCATAGCAGCAGTCACTGTGTTAATCCATCTCATTGAGGACCTTTCTGTCTTTTGCTGAACCTCTACCTCTCCACCTCTCCAAATATGATATCCCTTCATGACTAGGGATGAAGGAAAGAGAATTGATACCTTTGAGCTGTGGTGCTGGAGAAGAGTACTGAATACACCATGGACTGCCAGAACAAACAGGTTCGTCCTGGAGAGAGTGAAACCAGGCTGCTCCTTAGAGGCGAAGACCCTCAATGAGATGGATTGATTGAGTGACTGGAGTAATGAGAGTAGGTATATGAGAGACAATCAGGTTGGCACAGGATAGAGCAGATTTCAGGGCAATGGTACATAGGGTCGCTATGAGTCACAAGGGACTCGATGGCACACAACAACAACAGGCTAAAATATGTGAGATGAAACTTCTTCATCCTTGCACCCAGGGCACACTCTTGCTGCACTTTTCCCAAGACATATCTATTTTTTTTTCTCTTGCCAGTCCATGGTATGTTCAGTACTCTTCCTCAACAACATAGCTAGAAGGAATCAGTTCTTCTTCTGTCATCCTTATTCACTGTCCAGCTCTCAGATGCATAGCAAGTGATTGGAAAAGACCAAGGCTTGAATCAGGCACCCCTTAGTCTTCAAGCTGACATCAACAACAGAAGGAAATATTATTCAGTCCTGTATCATATTCTAAACCACCACCACACTCAAGCCTATTGCTGTATCTCATAGAAGGTCTTCATCTTTTTCACTGACCCTCCACTTTGCCAAGACGTCCTTTTCCAGGACTGATCCCTTCTACCAGCATGTCCAGAGAATGCCATCCTCCCATCTAAGGAGCCTCCTGGCTGTCTGCACTTCACTCAAGACAGATTTCTTTTCTCCTGGTAGTCCGTGGTGTATCAATCAAGTCAATGTTCATCTCATCGGTTCAATCGTATCTATTTTTTCTTTAGTCTTTCTTATACATTTTCTAGCTTTTGTATGCCTGCTTCAGAACATCATCTGACTGCCATCAAATCGGAAGGGACTCTTAGCTGATAGTCCAGTGGCTCGCATGCATAGAAGGTGATCAAAGACACTGTGGCTTAGGTCAGTTCACACAGACACACACACTGATTCCGGCCTGCTTGGAGTTTCACTTCTCTAGCATCATTGTTGTTATGGTTACGAGCTGGAACTGACTTCTAACTGACCCTCTAGCAAGTTTTCCAGAGGCTATAAATTGCATCTTTGTCCCGCGGAGCAGCTGGTAGATTTGAGCCATCTGTCTTTGGGTTAGCAACATAACTCCTTATCCACGAGGCCACCAAAGCTCCCTTTCTAGCACCTGCTGTTGTTGTTAAGTGTCTCCAAGTCAAGTATGATTCATAAAAACTCTGTGAGCAACAGATCTGAACCCTGTCCTATCCTGGGCCATCTTCTCCATCTCTGACACACGTGAGCCCATTGCCACAGTCACTGTGTCAATCCATCTCGTTGAGGGTCTTCTTCTCTTTCACTGACCATCTGTTTTTCCAAGCATAATATCCCTTTCCAAGCCATAGCCTCTCCAGCTCTCATGGCTTAGCGATAAGACACGGTGCTACAATTCCAAAGGTACACGGTTCGAACTCACCAGCTGCTCCATGGGAGAAAGATGGGCAATCTCCTCCTGTGTCTCTGAAAACCCACTGGAAGGTCACCTGTGGGTCAGTACCAACTCAATGGTACTCAACAATACGAACAGCAGCGACATGCTCAAATTATGTGAGATGAAGCTTCACCATCCTTGCCTCCCAGGAGCACACTGGCTGCACTTTCTCCAAGACCGTTAGGGACTATTTCTCTCCATCCCTGCCCATTTATTTTATCTTTCTTTAAGACAACAACATGCCAGCCCAATAGATTTTCTCAAGAAGATGGCAAGAAACAGGGATTCTGCACTCATTTCTACTTGCCCTGGAGTGTCCCCCCTTCAGCGTTGTCCCTAAGACAATACAGGATGTGTGGAACTCACCGGATGACAGTGCCTAGCAGAGGCACCAAAATGACTGTCTATAAAACTTTTCTGCGGTGTTTCAACAGAAATGCATTCTTTTTTATAAAAACACACCTGTCGTTTGTTCTAACCATCAAGACTTTTTTTTCTTTTTGTCACAAGATCAACTTAACATCTCCAAGTCTAAATATTTATGTTAATTTACTCTGAGAAACTTCTAATGACATGTTATCAGGAGGGACCAATCCTAGGAGAGAGAGATCATTCTTGGTTAGCAAAGAAAGAGAAAGATCTCCAACGAGATGAATTGACACAGTGGATGGCAACAGTGGCCTTGATCACAGCAAAGATTGTGTGTTTTGCTCTGTGGTGTCCAAGGTCTTTATGACAACAAGCCAACAGGGCGGACAGCTCTTAACAGCAACGCATTCCCATCAGAGCTGTCATTATTATCCAATCACCGCGATGCTTGGAATCACGTGGCTGTGGGCTTGTCTACACTGATTACAAGCACGTGTTGTTTTTATTGCGGCTGGTGCTTCTAAAGTGATTGTCAAATTTTCTGATGTTTTAGCTATAATATTGTGGTAAATAGTATTTGTGAACAACTTTTTTGAGAACAAAACTGATTGAATGGAAAGAAGAAAAGTTTTGAAAGACCTCCACCAGCTACTAATAATGTAATTCGATATTGAAAATTTGAATAAAAGCAAGAGAGAAAGGGTGGAGGAAAGGAGGAGGTGCAAAATCACTCTGATAGCATGGGTTAGATGGGAAGGTGAAGGAATAGAAAAGATTCAATGGGGACTTGAAAAGATGGGGTGATAATAGGTATAAATCCATACATGTTGTTGTTGCTGTTGTTGTGTGCTGTCGAGTCATCTGTGATTGATGTCAACCCTACATACATTAGCTCTGAAACCTGCCCTGTCGTGAGCCAGTTTCACTGACTCCAACACACCTTTCCCCATTGCCTTTGTTACTGTATCAATCCATCTCACCCGGGGTCTTCCTCTCCTGGGCTCTCCCTCAACCCTTCTAGACTGATGTCTTTCTCCAAGTCTTTCCTGTGAGATGTATGTGAGATGGAGCTTCAAAATCCTAGCCTCTAAGGAAAAACTTGGTTTCACCCTCTCCAAGACAGACACTTGTTTGTTTTCTTGGCAGTCCATGGTATGTTCAAGACTCTTCTCCAGCACCACAACTCAAAGGCATCAATTCTTCTTCTGTCATCCTTAGTCATTGTCCAGCTCTCTGATTCACAGCAAGTAATTGTGAAGACCATGGACTGGATCAGGTGTACCTTAGTAATCATATACAAAATACCTACCTGGCAGGGGAGATACCATGATCACAAAGGCGGTTTTCCCAGGGTGAGGCTTACTCCAGGCGTGCTGACTCCTGAGATTTCCCCAAATTGGGAAACTCAACCACATAATTTGTGATAGTTAGGGACTGTGTTTGTGATGTCCCCTGATTAAAAAATAATTTTAAAAATTAACACATATAAATGACTGTATAAAACACAATGTATATGAGTAAAATGCAGTGTAAATTAAAGATTGTATAAAAAGGCAATATAATTCATGAAACACAATGTACATGAATGACTATACGAAAACCAACAGAAATATTTCTCTAAAAAGCAATTTTGTTCTTAGCATCATATGATTCAAGGTGCATTAAGTTTAAAACACTCATATTTATCACATATTATTATTAAAATTTATAATAAACATGACTAAGGCTTCTTCATGGTCTAGGAAGGACAGTGGTTGTGGAGGGCTGACATTACAGCTTATCACACTGGTTTAACACAACTCTTATGACACCTCTGTTTCCCACAACCTCTGCCTCCTCCCTGTTTACACCAACTTACCCACCAATTCTTTCCCACGCTTGCTATAACATCAGAGAGCTGGACAATCACCAAAGATGACAGAAGAATTGATAATCTTTGAGTCGTGGTGCTGGAGAAGAATATTGAGCAAGGAGACAAGAAGGATAGAAGGAAGCTTCAGAATGTGTGCAAGCATCCCTGCATGCAACAAAGGGATGGTCTCCCCCACTGAATCAAATCTTTGCCCTGTTCAGAATCCATGGGATCTTACCATCTTCTTATCTGGTGCTGCTATAAACAGTAGCACAAGCAAATGACATGATCAGACAGAAACTTATTCTTTCCCAGTGTAGGGGGTTAGATGTCCAAATTAAGAATGCCATCTCTCAGGAAGGCCTTTCTCTCGCTGTTGGTTCTGGGAGAAGGGTCTTGTTCTCCTTTCAACATCCTCTACCCACTGGAGATGCTCGTGTGTCTTGGTAGATACTACTCTTCCCCTGGGTACAGGAGGTTCTCATTGTGGGGACCTTGGGTCCTAAGGACACACTCCACTTACAGCTCTTCTTTCTTTGTGGTAGCATGCCACTCTGTTTGATCTCTTTTTTTATCTCAAAAAGTAATGATTCCAAGAGATCTGGTGGTCTAGTGGTAAAAAACTGCACTGCAATCCTGAAGGCATGTGGTCCGAATCCACCAGCCGCTCTGTGGGAGAAAAATGGGCAGTCTCCTCTGATGTGATTAACTATCTCTGAAAGCTCACTAGAGGGCCAGCTATGGGTCAGTTCTGACTCAGTACTCAACAATAACAATGCATTTAAAGCCATTCATTGATCAAAATAAAAATCAGTAAGTATATATTGGTGTAAATTGGGGGGGGGAAATCGGGTCAATACTCAGTTAATGGATAAAGGGAAGCTTTTAATGAGAGAAGATGTACTAATAAATATAAGAAGGATAGATGTAGTTGGAAAAAAAATTAATTATTATATATACAGCCTAATCTGACTATTGTTAACATGTTGTTGTTGTTGTTGTTGTTGTTGTTGTGTACCATAGAGTCAGAACCGACCCATAGCTGACCCTCCAGCAGGTTTTCAGAGGCAGTTAATTGCATGAGAGGCGATTGTCCATCCTTCTCCCACAGAGCAGCTGATGAAGTCAAACCTTGTGCCTTCAGAATTGCAGCACAGATTCTTACTACTAATCCATGTTCTCTAATCGTGTCCCGTTAACACCATGCCCATTGCCTACTTTATTCCAACCCACAACCACCCTCCATCAGATTTCAGAGGCTGCAAATCTCTAGAGGAGGATGCCATACAGCCCATCTTTCTTTCATGGACCACGTGGTGGATTCGAACTGCTGACTTTCTGGTTAGCATCCTGATAGGCTAAATACTCAGGCGACCAGAGCTTCTTTGCTAATATCATTGTTTCTGTGTACTGTTGAGTCAGAACCAACCTCCAGCTGAGCCTCCAGCAGTTTGCAGAGGCAGTAAATTGCACAGGAGGAGATTGCCCTTCATTCTCTTCATAGAGCAGCTGGTAGATTCGAATCATGTACCTTTGGGTTGCTTACAACTACACCACCAGAGTTAGGATCTGCAGCACAGAGAAGCAGATCACAAAACAGAGGATAATTACCACAAATGGTGGCCTAGCCAAATTGCCATCTATTTTGAGGGGACACAATCCAATCAGTAACCGTTACAGTCACCACTATCGCCATTCAGCAGGAATCTGTCTATATACATACTCAGTCACTTGCATACAACTACTAAGTGCAGATAGGTGTGGATGTTGTTGTGGATGTTGTTGATTGCCATCAAGTCGAGCACGACTGACAGCAACCCTGTGAACAAAAGACCTCAAGCCTTTCATATTTTTTATTTTATTTTATTAATTTTAATGAACGTTCACAGAGATTTGGGATTTCCATTTATTCATTGTTGCATTTTTCTCCCTGACCACCCCTCCCCCTCCCCAGTTCACTCTTCTCTTTGAAAAGTAAAAGAAAAATTCTTTCATTGGTATACAATCCTCCCCACCCCGAGTGCACTCCACTATGCAACCTTCATTCCGGACTCTTGTCATGACCATAATACCCAATCATATATTGCTTTTAAACTGTTCTCTCCTTCATCCGTTTCAACGCAGTCTACATAATTTATCCAATTTTTCTCAGTCTCACCCCAACCCTGATGTCAGTCCCGTTCTACAACAGTGGCACTATGCAGTATCTGTCCCTTTGCGGCTATTTCACTCAGCATAATGTCCTCCAGGCTCACCCATTTTGAATAATATTGCATGAGTTCCATATTTTTCAGTGCAGCATAGTATTCCATTGTGTGAATATACCACAATTTCTCTATCCATTCGTTTGTTGATGGGCACTTGGGTTGTTTCCAGCTCTTTGCTATTGTGAACAAAGCCGCAATAAACATGGGTGTGCATATATCTGCCTGAGTGACAGTTATGATTTCTTTAGGGTATATTCCCAGTAGTGGAATTGCTGGGTCAAATGGTATTTCTATTTGCAACTTTTTTGAGAAAGCGCCACATGGCCTTCCATATTGGTTGCACCATTTTACACTCCCACCAACAGTGAATAAGAGTTCCAGTTTCTCCACAACCTCGCCAGCATTTGTTGCTTGCTGTTCTGTTAAAGTTTGCTATTCTTACTGGGGTGAGATGATATCTCATAGTTGTTTTGATTTGCATCTCTCTTAGAGCTAGGGATTTTGACTATTTCTTCCTGTGCTTGTTAGCCATCTGAATGTTTTCTTTGGCGAAGTGTTTGTTCATATCCTGTGCTGATTTTTCAATTGGGTTGTTTACCTTTATCTTGTTGTGTGATGAAGGCTTTCTATAACTATCATCATTTCTCAAAGTCCCAGAAGCATGTTATTTAGGCAGTGCATGCCACTCTTGCTATAGGAGCATATATCCTGCTGTATTTGGTTTGAGTGTGTGTGTGTGTGTGTGTGTGTGTTGTATAATCATGAAAAAAAATTATTATCAAATTGACTCCAATTTCCTACAGCCCCAGGTGTGTCAGAGCGGAACTGCACTCCATAAGGGTTTTCAGCGGTGGATTGCCTGGATGAATCAAACTTTCTTTCATTTAAAAGCCAACTGCATTTACTGCCCAACCCTGTAAACCAGAATCCAAGTTCATTGCCACTGAGTCAATTCTTACATATGAGGGCCTCAAGTGTCATAGAGTACAACTGTTCTAGGGGGTTGTTTTGGGGGAGAAGATATAATCCTATAGTGGAGCTCTGTTGGCCTAGTAGCAAGAAGCTGTGCTGTAATCCCAAATGCACTTGGTTTGAGGCCACCAGCTGCATGGGAGAAGAATAGGCATTCTCCTCTCATGTGATTAACTGCTTCTGAAAACCTGCTGGAGGGTCAGCTATTGGTCAGTTGCAACTTAATGGTAAGCAACATAATCCTGTATAGTTATAGGATTATAGGGGCCATGAGCCTGATCCAGGTCATGGTCTTGTCAACTGCCTGATATGCATCAAAGAGCTGGGCAATGACCCAAAATGACAGAAGAAGAATTGATGCCTTTGAGTTGTGATGCTAGAGAAGAGTCTTGAACCTACCGTGGACCGCCAAGAGAACAAACAGGTCTGTCCTGGAGAAGGTGAAGCCAGGTTGCTGTTTGGAGGCAAGGATTTTAAAGCTCCAGCTCACTACCTTGGGCATGTTGCCAGGAGGGACCAGTTCTTGCTGGAAGGAGGGTGGAAGAGATGAAGATCCTGGATGAGATGGATTGACAGGGTGACTGTGTCAATGGGATCAGGTATGTCAGAGACAGTAAGATCGGCGCCAGATAGGGCACGCGTCAGAGCTATTGTTCATGGGGTCGCTATGAGTCATAGTTGACTCAATGGCACAAAACAACAGTCTTTACGGATGCAGACTTTCTTCCACAGCGCTTTAGGGTAGGTTCAAACCACCAGCCTGTAAGGTTAGCAATCAAGCACAAACCAATTGCGCCTAGGGACATTTATGCCACACAGTCCCATCCAACAAATGGGTACATGTGCGCAGAAGTAAGTAAGTGGGCAGAGATGTTTGCTCACATCGCTCACCCAGCAAGCAGTTCTATAAATATGAATCAATGTTCCGGGTACTGTGTTGGGCTCCAAGGAAAAGATATCATCACATCTTCACAGCTATACACCAGAGTACATGAGTGATATTACTATTTGTGAGTATTATGTCAAGGTCTGGAAAAGATCTATGTACATGCATGTGCACAATAGGGCCAACACCACAGACTAGGAAAATTCCCTGTCACTTAAGACATGTTGACTGTTTCTAAAAGATGCTGCCCTAGTCTCTCCTCAAACCCTAAGGATTCAATTGTAAAACACTTTCACCTCAAACTCAGCCAGTAGGGATACCTTCTCCTCACTTGTCTACTAGGGTAGAAGCCTGGGCGCTGGGTCCCCCTGATGACCCCAGGCACTCTGCCCTCACCACCCATCTCTCTGGGCAGCATTTCCCGATAACAGGAGCACCGAGAGTCCAGGCCACTGGCAGCCACCTGAGCTTCACGTGGTTTTATGGTTTCACAGTTAATATTTGGCCCTGGGTTATTCATGCTCTAGGAGGTAAACCGGAAAAAAGAAGGGGAGGGCTGAGGGGGCAGGGGAGATAAGGTGCCAGGTCACCTGCAGGAGGCACCTGCCCTAGCAGCTGCCTCTGGCACCACAGTACCTACAAGGTGCCAGGTCCCGGCCAAGAATGGGAGTCACCCAAGCAGGGGCAAGACAGGTGATTCTGGGAAGGCAGGTGGGAAAGAGTTGTTAGCAAAATCCCCCTCATGAGTTCAGTGTCCACTGCACCCTCCTAACAGATCCCAGGAAGCACTCTATGGCATCTCCACTAGCAGGCCAGCCAGATACTGCTTGGTTACCTCCTAGGACTGAGGAACTCACTATGTCCCAGAAGTTTGCTTCAAGTGTTTCTGTTGTATCGAGACAAAAATCTCCCTCCAGGAAACTTATTGGTTCTAATTTCTCTTTAAACAAACAACTATTATCTCTGGGAATAACTGTCTTTTAATGATAGATAGATAGATAGATGATAGATAGATAGATAGATAGATAGATAGATAGATAGATAGATAGATAGATAATAGATAGATAGATAGATAGATAGATAGATAGATAGATAGATAGATAGAATCGTTGCGTACCATAGAGACAGAACCAATCCTTAGCTGATTTTCCAGCGGATTTTCAGAGGCGGCTAATTACACAGTAGATTGCCCATCCTTCTTCCTGTGGAGTAGCGAGTGGCCTCGAAACAAATACCTTTAAGATTGGAGCACAGCTTCTTGGCACGAGACCACCAGAGCTTTGGGGGTGGGGGGAAAGTGTAGCTATTGTGTACCGAGGAGTTGGAACAGACCCATATATATAATCTTTATTGCTGCCCTTGTTGTATACCATTGAGTCAGAAGCAACCCATAGCTGACCCTCCACTGAGTTTTCATCTCAAGATAAGTTTTCATTTCAAGCTCAAGCTAGAGCACAATTCAGATTCATGGGATCGCTATGAATCGTAGCTGACTCGACAGCATATAACAACAACAGTCTTTATGGAAGCAAATCACTGGGACTTTTCTTCCACAGCGCTGCTGGATAGGTTCAAACCACCTGCCTGTAGGTTACCCCAGCTTTCTCTCACAAAGCAGCTGGTGGATTTGAACTCCATGCCTTTAGGTTGACAACACAATTCCTCACCACTAAGCCACCAGGGCTCCATATCCCCATTCTTTTAAAAAAGCCTTTAGAATTGGGAGTACCCCATGGAGTGTGGGTCTAACCCACAGCTTGAATCCCAGAAAATTTAACAGGGAAAAAATATTATTGCTTTAGAATTGGAGTACTTTTCTTTCCCATTTGAATTCTTTAAACTCTTTTGTAACAGGTGGACCTATTTCTTTGTAAACTACTCATATATTTTGTGTGTGTTTATTTACTTATTTGTATATGTTGTTGTTGGTTGTGGTGGTGGTGGTGGTGGTGTTGTGTACCACAGAGTTAGAGCCTATGCATAGCTGATCATCCCGCAGGTTTTCAGAGGCAGTAAATCGCACAGAAGACTGCCCATCCTTCTCCCGCAGAGCAATAGATGGCCTCGAACTGCGTGCCCTGGGGAATGCAGTGCAGGTCCTTGCCACTCAGCTGCCAGAGCTCCTTTATTTGCATATACTGTCTAAGAAACCCTGAGCAGCACAAATATTTAAGTATTCAAGGTCTAGTTCTAATCCAACCAGCCAATCTAATGTGCCAGGTGATAAGGCCTTTTAGTCAGCTTATGAAAGGTGAGGGCCATCACAAACCCTCAGGGGAGTGCTATTCTTCACACGTGGGGTCACTCTGAGTCAGCATTAACTCAACGGCAACTATCAACAACCATAATATATACGAAAATCAACACCTCATTCACTTTCTCTGTGCCAGGCACCATGCTCAAAACTGAAATACATGTTATTTAATGTGCACAATATTATGTTGTTGATAGACACAGTCAAACTGATTTAGCTCATATAGCCCATATACCAGTGGAGAACTACCCCATAGTGTTTGCTCAGCAGTCATTGCTAGAACTTTCTTTCAAGGAGTCGCTGGGCAAGTTTAAATCAATACCTTTCAAGTGAGCAGTAGCATAATGCTTAAAGATTTGTGCCACCCTTGTTCCTTTTACAACAAGGGTGACAGTGGATCATTTCTCTAATTTTATAAAAGAGAAAACTGAGGAGTAAGTATCTTGAGTAGGGTCTCCCAGCTAATGAGTAGAGGTCAAACCAAGTTGTTCTCATTTTAGGGCCTGTCCTCTTAAGCATCTTTTATACCTAGCTCAATGTCCTCCTCACAATAAACTCAAATAAACATTGTTGTTGTTGTTAGGTACTGTAGAATCATTTGCAACTCAAAACAACCCTATGTACAGCAGCTGTGAAGCCTGCCTTGTCCTGAGCCAGTCTCACTGACTCTGACACATCTTGGCCCATTACCCCAAGTACTGTATCAATCTATCTCACTTGGGGTCTTCCTCTCCTGTACTGTTTCTCTAATCTTCCAAGCATGATGTCCTTCTGAAAGAGCCGGTTCCTCCTGGCCACATGCCCAAAGTATGTGAGATGGGGGAGGGGGGAGAACAAGTATGTGAGATGAAGCTTCAAAATCCTAGCCTCTAAGGAAAAACTTGGTTTTACTCTCTCCAAGACAGATTTATTTGTTTTCTTGGCAGTCCATGGTATGTTCAAGACTCTTCTCTAGCACCACAACTCAATGGCATCAATCCTTCTTCTGTCACCCTGTCATTATCTGGCTCTCTGATGCATAGCAAGTAATTGAGAAGATCATGACCTGGATCAGGCATATTTTAGACTCTAGACTGATATCATTGCTTCTCAGTACTCTGAATATATCCCTGACAGCAGAAATAAGCATTAGATGAGTGATTATTTCATCAAATTATTAACAAGTTAGCCCATCTATTCCAAATAGCACGTTAGCATGAGTAAGTCACATCAGTTAGCTTTGTCTGTGGTGGGTGGAACATAAGACAAATGAACTTAGATGGAAAGACGAGATAGATAGCTGGGGGCCTGGGCTCCAGGTGAGTCCAGTGTAGCTGGACAGTGAGACAGGGAAATGCAGTGGGCTTCTGAGCTTACTCCCAAATAACCCTTGATCTGAGTCCAAATGAAGATTCCCAGAATCCTTTATCTTAGAAACACCTTCTTCCCTGTGTCTGTCTGCCCAGCAAACCCTCTCTTCTCCTTCAAGACCCAGCTCAGTGTCAGCTTCCCCTGCAGCTCAATTTCCCATTCATTCTCTCAAGGTAGAATTATGCCTCCTTCATTTGTGTTCTCATTTGGTATACATCTCAGCTATGCCTCGTGACCCATCCTATTGCGCTTGGGTGTTCTTTTGTATACCTCCTCACATGAGGAGACTCTCAGATGCCAGCCCTAGCATTGTTGTGCCTTAATGAGTCAGTGCTCAGTAAATGTATGATGCTAGTGGGTCAATGAGTAGAAGATGGAAGAAAATATGAGAGCTATTGTGCAGAAAAGAGGTATCTGCCAACGTCGGCTAACGGCACAGAGATTGTCATCTCTGTCATCTCCTACTAAGAGTTGGCATGGCAACTTCCTACTCCTTCACAGCCTGGATATTCCAGAGACCTTTCCATGATTCCTAAGTGAGAGTTGAAGAATCAAATCATCTACCACTCCAACATTTTTTGCCTTAGAGGGGCTGGCCAGGCTATTTCTTTCTCTCCATCTGTGCTAGAAGAGGAGGGCTCTCCACCATGGAAAACCTTCCCAGGGCTAAAATAGAGAATCTCAGAAACTTCAAGGTCATGGGATTTAAGATAACCTGGAATTATTAGCAGGATGTTGACATAATTCTGAGCAGCCAATGTAGGCAGAGGCTGCAGATGATAAGCACAGAGGAACACATTCAGAAGGCTAACAGACACATGAAGAAATGCTTAAAATCACTAGCAATAAGAGAGGTGCCACTCAAAACCACAATGAGATACCATCTCACCCCGGTAGCAGTGACAAAGCTTAGCAGGGGCAGCAAGCAATAAATGCTGGAGAGGATGTGGGAGTGTAAAATGGTACAGTCACTCTGGAAGGCAGTTTGGTGTTTCCTCGAAAAGTTGAATGTAGACATTCTGCATGACTCAGCTATTTCACTACGAGGAATAACCCCAAGGAAACTAGAACTAAGACAAACAGATTTGTACACCATTGTTCTTAGCCGCATTATTCATCATTGCAAGAACATGGAAACAGCCCAAATGCCCAACCACAATGGAATAGATTGAGAATTTGTGGTAAATTCACACAATGGAATATTATGCAGCATTCAGGAGCAATGATTTTTAAAAATACTACATAACTCAAGAGATCCTGGAGAACATTGTGCTGAGTAAACTCAATCTCATAAGGACAAATGCTGCATTAAGACCATTATTGTAAAAATAGAAGGATAACTAGTAAGATGTGTATGGGAATCCAAGGGGGCTTCAAAGAGGTGAGAAGAGAGGAGTGAGGATGGGTAGGGGCAAAACCACAAGGTTGCACAGTCTGGTGGGTGGAGCGAGGGGGTAAAGGACATCTGAAAGATCCAGCAGGGAATAGTCCAATGGTGATTAATTTTCTAAAACAAATTGTATGGGAATGATTGTATCAAACACAATGTGAATGAAGAATGGAGTGGAACACAACATATATGAACTCTGTAAGCAAACCAATATAAAATAACTTTTTTAAAAACATTAATAAAAATCTTATTTTTAATAATAAGGACTCTACCAGGGAAAAGGAAAAGGCCCATAGAAACAACTGTTGCTCCTTGGGACTGGAGTGGCCAGTACGAAAGGCTCAAATTCTAAAACAAAGAGTGAGGTAAAGTCATATAAAGAAAGGTAGCCAGGACTCATGAGGAAGAAAGTGTGCTGTGGTGCAACTTGAACATCTAAGTCTGGCCTGTTAAGGGCCTTTGGAGAAACTTTATGAGAAGCAGTACTAGCCTAGTGAGTAAGGAGTTGTGCTGCCAACCCAAAGGCACATGGTTCAAATCCACCAGCTGCTCCAAGTGCAATCTCCTCCCATGCAATTTACAACCTCAAAAAATCTGCCCAACGGACAGCTATGAGTTGGTTCTGAATCAGTGGTACATAGCAACAATAATCTTATTTCAAATATTAACATAGGTTGTTATTTAGATGCCATCAAGTCATCATCTCCAACTTATAGCAAGCCTACCCACAACAAAACAAAACCCTGAGGGGAGCTCTGGTGGCCTAGTGGTAAGGAGCTGCAACTACAATCCCAGAGGCACATGGTTCGAAGCCACCAGATGCTCTGCCAGGGAAGGAGGGACAATCTCCTCCTGTACCAGTCAGATCTGATTTGACGGTACACGCACACAAAAATAACAAAATTTGGCGAAAAAAAACAAACCCTGCCTGCTCTTGCACCATCTTCATGGGCTCTGCTGGGCTAAAGCCCACTGTTGCAGTCATTGTGTCCATCCATCTCTTTAAGAGTCTTCCTTTCTTTCACTGACCCTCCACTTTCCCCAGCATGATAGCCTTTCCTAGGGACTGGCCCTTCTGAAAACAAACCCAAAGTTATGTGAAATTAAACCCTTACTTCAAAGGAACACTCTGGCTTTACTTCTTCCGAAACAGGTGTGTTAGTTCTGTTGGAAGTCCATCGTATATTCTAATGCATGCTGTTGTTGTTACGTGCCGTTGAGTCAAGTATGACTCATACTGACCCTATTGACCAAAGATCTGAACCCTGTCCTCTCCTGTGCCAGCCTCATCCTCTCTGACATACTCAAGTTCATTTCTGGAGTCACTATATCAATTCATCTCATTGAGAATCATCCTTTCACTGACCTTCCACCTTTCCAAGCACGACGCCCCTTTCTAAGGAACAGCCCCTCCTAACAACACATACGACTCATCAACAAATTTTGCAGATAATACAATCTTGCTTGCTGAAACTGAGGAGGACCTGAAGTGCTTGCTGCAGAAGGTCAAGGACTATGTAGAAGATGTTGTTACGGACCATTAAGTAGGAACCAACCCATAGGTGACCTTCCAATGGGATCTCAGAGGCAGTTAATCACCCAGAAGTAGACTGCCCATCCTTCTCCCATGGAGCAACTGGTGGTCTTGAACTGCGTACCTTTGGGATTGCAGTTCAGCTTCTTGCCATTAGGTCACTGGAGCTCAGTGAGATATCACTTCAAACCCACAAGCATGAATATCATTTTAAAGAGTAAAATATAGCAAGTGTTGGCAAAAATGTAAAGACAATTAAACCCTCTTGCATTGCTACTAGAAAAGTAAAATGGTATAGGAACAATTTAGTGGTTATTTAAAGAGTTAAATATAGTTACAATTTGACCTTGAAATTGTACTCCTGGAATAAATCCGTTTAGGCTATGTTCTCTAAAAAAGCTCCTATAAGACCTATAGTTTAGTTAATGTTGCTGTCAGGGGCCATCAAGCCAAGTCTGACTTAGTTGAGTCTGACCTCATGGGTCCACTGCTGTGTGTCAATCCATCTCTTTGAGAGTCTTCCTCCCTTTTTCTTACCTTCCACCATTCCAAGCATGACGTCCCTTACCAAGGACCGGTCCTTCCTATCAACATGCGCAAAGTATGTGAGACGAAGCCTCGCCATCATGGCTCTAAGGAGTACTCTGACTACACTTTCTCTGAGATAGATTTGTTTGTTCTTTCGACTGTCCATGGGGCATTCAGTTCTCTTCTCCAACACCACAGTTCAAAGGCATCGACTGATGGTTGTGTGGAAATGAGTTGGAGGAGGGGCTACTTAATGTGTTTCCCTTGGGGATGATGACATGTCCTGGAATTAAATAATAATGATGGTGCTGCGTAACTTTGTGAATGTAATGCCACCTAATTGTATGCTTGTTTACAGACCCTTATTACAAGGCTGCATGTATTTGATTGTATACTATAAATGGTACATTTCAATATGAGAATTTTCTCTCAGTTTAAACAAACAAAAAGAACAAAGGAAGTGGACAAAAGAAGCAAAAGCTTTGGGTTACTGTTGTTCTTAGCTGTCATAGTCATCCCTTCAACTGACAGTACAACTGAACATGCCTTGTTCCAAACCATCCTCGTGGCTGGTCTCGGATTAGACACCCAGACTCTGCAGGGTCTTCACTGGTTGGGTTTCAAAAGAAGATCACCAGGCCTTTCTTCCTAGTCTCTCTCAGGCTGGAAGCTCAGCTGTAACCCCTTCAGCATTACAGCAACACACCAGCCCCTCCCGGCAGATGGGTGGTGGTTGTGCATGAGGTACGTGTGTCAGGCACTGAACCCAGTTCCCACACACGGAAGGCCCAACAGGCTTATAAGGAATCCCTGGTTGGTGACAACATGCTCAGACGCACTGACCAGAGATTGGAGATTCAAGTTCATCCAGAGCCATCTTGGGAAAGGGGGTCTGGCCATCTGCGTCTCAAAAAAGCCATCGGAAAAAAAAGGGGAAAAAAAGCCATCGAAGTGCAACAATGAATGAATGGAAACCCAAAATCTCTAAAAATGTTCATTAAAATTAATAAAATTTAACAAACAAAAAAAAGAAGAAGAAAAAAGCCATCGAAGACCCTGTGGAGCCTAACTTGAAACTGACACACATGCAGAGCCGGAATCTATCGTAGGCAAACTAGTTGTCTTGGATTATTGGTGCCCTTTAAATCCCCTTACATAGGCGCTGCCTTGCCCCACATGGCAGGCTCTGGACTGCTATTTTTTTTTATATATAAACAGTTTATTTGGACTGCTATTTAAAGTGCAAAATTGCTACGAGGGACTCTTGCCACGCAGCGAGCCGTGCCCTTCCTTCACATCCTCTCCTTTTTTCACCCCAGCAACTTTAACACTCTCTCTGCCAAGAGAAGGCACAGGTGATACAGAGGCGTCAGAGCAGGAAATCAGGGTGAAGGGGAAGCTCCTTAGCGCTGACCTTTCCTTAAAGCTTGCAGAGTGGCCCCTTCATGGCTTTGCACAGTCAATAATTCACCAGGCTGCCAAGGTGCCAGCGGGGCAGAAAAGACTTCTCCTGTTAAAGGGGCCCAGGCTGGTGACGGAGATGCTCTCTGCTCCCTCGTGAATCTCCACCAGTTCCTGATGGCAGGAGGGAGCTCTGGTAGCTTAGTGCTAAGGAACTTCACTCCCAATGCAAAGGCACCCTGTTCAAATCCACCAGCCGCTCCATGGGAGAAGGACAGGCAATCTCCTCCTGTGAGATTTCTTCCCTCTGAAAACCCACTGGAGGGTCAGCTATGAGTTGGCTCTGACTTGATGGTACCCGACAACATCTGAGGGGGAGGGCCCAGTCCCTGGAGAAGGACATCATGCTTGACAAGAGAGGAAGACCCTCAACAAGATAGGCTGATGCAGAGATGGTAACAGGCTCAAAGCATGTCACAATGAGGAGGATGGCGCAGGATAGGAAGGGTTCAGATCCTTTGTACTTCAGGTCAACATAAGCTGTAGTCAACTCAATGGCACCTAACAATAATTAACAACCATGGACCAGCACTGCATTTGGTGTTTTACATGAGCATTACGATGAATCCCAACAATAGCTTTAGGAAGGAGTTATTATCAGGGCTACAGAAGTTCTAGGAACTCTTAGTGTTCTTCCATCATTAAAATAGATAGCTATATAGTGATGATGAAGGTCACAGGTATTCTAGGCAAACGTAACTTTACAGTTCCTTTTCACTTAAAAAAGTTCTATTTCTTTATATTTACAAATTTATATTTATACTCCTAATAACACAGAAGCTCTTATGGCACAGTGGTAAGAAGTTGTGCTGCAATCCCAAAGGTACATGGTTCGAATCCAACAGCTGCGCAGCAGGAGAAGGATGGACAATCTCCTCCTGTGTGATTAACTGTCTCTGAAAACCCAACAAAGGGTCAGCTGTGGGTCTGTTCCCACTCTACAATACACAATAATGACTCTCTCTCTCTCTCTCTCTCTCTCTATATATATATATATATATATATATATATTCAGGTTGGGGTTTTTTTAATTTATTTATTTATTTATTTTTCATTTTTTTCATTTCAATGAACATCTACAGAGATTTTGGAATTCCATTCATTCATTGTTGCACCCTTCTCCCCGCCCACACCGCCTTCCCCCCACCCCCTTGTTTGCTCCTCTCCTTGAAAAGCAAAAGAAAAACTCCCTCATTGGTACACAATCCCCCCTGCACATCCCCCAACCATACCCCCAACCCCAAATATAATCCACTCTGCAACCCTCATTCCGTACTCTTACGATAAACATAATGCCCTAAAATATAATACTTTTAAACTATTCTCTCCCCAATAGACTTCAATGCCGTAAACATATTTCATCCAGTTTTTCTCAGTCTTACCCCCATCCTGATGTCAGCCTCATTCTACAACAGTGGCACCATATAGCATTTGCCCCTTTGTGACTGAGATACCTCACTCAGCATAATGTCTTATATATTTTTTATAGATCTTTGCATGTATGTATATATTTGCGTTGTTATTGTTAGGTGCCATTGAGTCGCCTGTGACTCATAGTGACCCTATGTACATCTCTGTATGTACAGAGCTGTATGTACAGCTCTGAGCTAACCTTACTGTCTCTGATATACCTATCCCCATTACCCCATTCACTGAATCAATCCATCCCATCCAGGGTCCTCCTCTCCTGCGCTGTCCCTCCAGCCTCCCAACCATGACATCCCTCTCCAAGGACTTGTCCCTCCTGGCAACATGTTCAAAGCATGTCAGATGGAGCCTCAGAATCCTTGCCTCCAAGTAGCCTGGTCTCAGCCACTCGGTACGAACCTGTTTGTTCTCCCAGCAGTGCATGATATATTCAACACTCTTCTCCAGTACCACAGCTTAAAGGCATCCTTCTATCATCCCTAGTCATTGTCCAGCTCTCTGATGCATAGCACATAATTGCAAATACCATGGCCTGGATCAGGCACATCTAGTATGTGTATAATTTGCATATGTTTCTGTATATTACTATATGTTTCTATATATATTCGCATTTATACACACAGTGGTAAGGAGCTGTACTGTCAATCCAAAAGCACATGGCTTGACTCTGCCAGAGCTGCTCTGTGGGAAAAAGATGGGCAATCAACTCCGTGCAATTTATTGCCTCTGAAAACCTGCCGGAGGTCAGCTCTGAGTTGGTTCTGACTCAACAGCACACAACAACAACAACACACACACAAATGTGTCACTATCTCTCTTTCCATGTCAGTGCAGTGACATTCTTGGTCCCCAGAAGCATGTGAAGCATATAACAGGTCCAAAGCATTGAATGCTTGACAAACTGGCTGGTGTGCTTACTCCAAGTTCATCTGGGAGTCTCCACAAGCTGAGAAAACGTCTTTCACTGGTCACTTGCAGGAGATGAGGCTAAGATCATTAAAATTAAAATTGATAGCAAAGTCCAAAAAGATAGCATCTACCCCGCTGGCTGGTTTTATGGACGTCATCAACGTCAACAGGACAAGGGAGAGTTGCCATCTGATCTATGACCCCAAGGGTCGATCTGCTGTTCTATGTCTTACGACTGAGGAGGCAAAGTACAAGGTGTGTAAAGTAAGAAAGAACTTGGTGCGTACAAAAAGAATCCCTTATCTGGTGACCTCTGATATTTGTACCACTACCCTGATCCCCTCCTCAAGGAGAATGAAATTGCTCAGGAAGATGTGAAGACTGAAAAGATTATTATCATTATTGCATGTCATCTCATAGCTGACCCTACAATGGGTTTTCACAAGGAAAGTGATTTTCCTTTGAATCCAGCTGGCAGATTCAGAGTATCTGGCTTTGGGTTGGCTGAGCAACTCCTTCCGCACTTGACCACCAGAGCTCCCTGGAAAGATTCTCGGTTGCCTCAGATTCACCACTGGTAACCTGTGAATGGTGACTGGAGGTGCTAATCTGGGAAGTTTTGGTATGAACACTAACAGGAAGAGAGAGGCATCGTGTCCTTCTGATGTGGTTCATGTGAGAGATGTCAATGGCAACAGCTTTACCACTCAGCTTCCCAGCATTTATGTCATTGGCAAAGGCAACGAAACACGGATTTCTCTTTCCTGAGGAAAATATATTTGCCTCACCATTGCTGTAAAGAGACAAGAGACTGGTTCCCCAAACAGTGCAGGTGATGAATAGATCTGTGGGTGATGTGAATGTAGAGGTCATGGTGTAACTGGAGACAATGTTGTTGTTGTTGTGTACCATCAAATTGGAACCAACTCATGGCTGACACTCTGGCAGGTCTGCAGAGGCATTTAATAACACAGGAAAAGGCTGTTCATCTTTCTCCCACAGAGCAGAGGATGGATTTGAACCATGTGCCTTTGGGATTGCAGGGCAGCTTCTTACCTCTACGAAGCCACGAGAGCTCTGGTTCACATGGCCTAGTGGTAGGAATTGTACTACCAAACCAAATTTCCACAATCCTGAGACTAGAAGAGCTAGGTGGTGCCTGGCTGCCCTTGCTGACCACTCTGACAGGGATAGAAAATCAAGGACCAAATTCACTATCATCAAGTCAGTCCCAACTCAGAGTGATCCTACAGAACTGAGCTCAACTGCCTCTACACCGTTTACAAGGCTGCACGTCTTTACAGAAGCAGACTGTCCAATCTCCCTCTTGTGGAGTGACAGGTGAAGCAGGACCATTAACTTTGTGGTTGGAAACTGAGTTTTTTAACCACTCTGCCATGGGGTGGGGGGCAGGGGAGAATGTTGAACAAAACTAAAAAAATTGGAGGGGTTTAATAATTTTTTTCATTGTTGAATATTTTCTTCCCCCCCAAAAAATATTCATTTTTTAAAAAAATGGTTAGGTGTACTAGTATGGCAGAGACTGGTGGAACCCCTGAGCCGAATGCCCTTAGCCATCCTTCAAACCTGGAATGAAATAATCTCTATGAATTAACTTTCATCCAAACAACAGACAGATATTTAAGCTGGTCCAATATGGGTGGGGTTTTTTTCATTTTTTTCTTTTTTTCAATTAGATTGAGGTTTTGTATAAAACTAATTAATTGTTCTGGATTTCTATTTTTTTCTCATTATTAACCATAATTTGTTGTGATCCACACAGTCAAATGCCTTTGCATACTAAAAAAAAAAATACAGATAGACATGTTTTTGGTACTCTCCACTTTAAGCTAAGATCTATCTGGCATCAGCAATGATACCCATGGTGTCCTGTTTTTGTTGTTGATTGCCTTCGAGTCGAGCATGACTCATAGTGACCCTATGAACAAAAGGCCTGAAGCCTTTCTATTTATTTATTTAATTTCATAGAGTTTCAGGAGGAATGTGACCTCTTCTAAATCTAGCTTGAATTTCCGGAAATTCTCTGCTGATGTACTGCTCTAGACATTTATTAATTAACATCACTAAGATTTTGCTTGCATGTAACATTAATTATACTTTTCAATAATTTTCACATTGTGCTGGTAAACACCTGATTTGGGAATGGGAATAAATATGGTTGTCTTCCAGATTTCTTGACACAGCCTGGTGAGTACATCCAGGACTGCATTTGTTTGTTGGAACAAGTCAAGATTCATCCTGAAGTACAATGTGTGAGCAGTAGGATATTATCTACATACTCATGTGCAAGTTCAAATGGGAGCTGAATGAAATCAAAGCATGACCATAATAGCCGAAAATGAATCTATTGCACCTGAACTTAAAAAATATCTCAAAAATAGATTTGATCTACAACCAGGAGAAGATAAAATAGATGACTGGGACCTTCTAAGAATCAAATTCCTATGCACATCAAAAACTTCTCCAACAGGGTAAAAAAGGGAAGCCACAGACTGGAAAAAGTATTTCAGATAAGAGACTTACATCTAAAATTTATGAAATACTTGAGCACCACAACAAGATAAAGGTAAATAATCCAATTGAAAAATGGGCACAGGATATGAACAGACACTTCACCAAAGAAGACATTCAGATGGCCAACAAGCACATGAAAAAACGTTCAAAATCCCTAGCTCTAAGAGAGATGCAAATCAAGACAACTATGAGATATTATCTCACCCCAGTCAGAATAGCAAAATTTAACAGAACAGAAAGCAACAAATGCTAGTGAGGTTGTGGAGAAACTGGAACCCTTATTCACTGTCGGTGGGAGTGTAAAATGGTGCAACCACTGTGGAAGGCAGTATGGCACTTTCTCAAAAAGTTGCATATAGAGAATACCATTTGACCCAGCAATTCCACTACTCGGAATATATCCCCAAAAGACTATAACTGCCACCCAAGCAGATATATGCACACCCATGTTTATTGCAGCTTTGTTCACAATAGCAAGGAGTTGGAAACAACCCAGGTGCCCATCAACAAATGAATGGATAGAGAACCTGTGGTATATTCACACAATGTAATACTACGCTGCATTGAAAAACAAACAACTCATGCAATATTATTCAAAATGGGTGACCCTGGAGGACATTATGCTGAGTGAAATATCTCAGTTGCAAAAGGGCAAATACTGCATGGTGCCGCTGTTATAGAATGGGACTGATATCAGGGTTGGGGTAAGACTGAGAAAAACTGGATAAATTGTGTATACTGCACTGAAACAGATGAGGGAGATAATAATTTAAAAGTGATGTATGATAGGGTATTATGGTTATCACAAGAGTCCA
>NW_006399901.1:3267309-3270877 GCF_000299155.1 Elephantulus edwardii | reverse complement strand
CAGAATGGATGTCAGAAGAGACTCCAAAAATAGCATTAGGACATTGGAAATCTTTTAATAAAGGGAAGAAGTGGTGAAGTTAAAGAGTTGAAAAGAAGATTTCAAAGGGCAGCTCAAGAAGGCAAAGCAAAGTATTACAATGAAATGTGCAAAGAGCTGGATTTAAAAAAATAAAAAGAAAAGAACCGAGTCAGCATTGATTAGTGTGTAGAACTGAAGAATAAATTTAAGACTTGAGTTGCAATACCTGAGGATGTTATTGGGCAAGTCTTGCATGATTCAAGAAGCAGCAAAAGAAAATAGAAGAAAAACATAGGTCCAAAAAGAATTGGCTAACACAGAAGCAGTTCAGGAAGCAGTGTATTTCAAGAATCAGTGGGGATTTAAAAAAAAAAAAAAGACATTCAAGCTCTGCTGAAGGCATTTGAAAAAATAAGGCCCCCAGAATCTGTAACTATAAGGACTAGGATTCAAATCCAAATGTTTGTCTCCACAAGTCCATGCTTTGAACCACTCTCTGACATTGTCATTTGCAGGCTAATCCCACAAGGGCTCCTCACCCACTCCTTTTCTCAGACAAATCAAGGCTCCAGACACCTGGCACCAACTTTCTTTTGCCTGAGGCTCTACTCCACACCACAACATTCTAGACCAACAGGTAGCCCTGATCTTCCCAGAACCATGTCCTGTCCTATTGTTTCATGTCCTGGAAAAGCCTGTCTCCACCCACTGTCCTCAGCATAGCCAAGTCCTATCACACAGTTGATGTCAACGGCCACCTTGCCTAAATTCCAAGGTGTCACACACAAACACACACACATACAAATAAACCTCATAATCATAAAAAAAGAGAGACCAATGTATGCTCAGAGGAAACAAAAATTAATGTGTGTGTGTGTGTGTGTGTGTATGTGTGTGTGTGAGAGAGAGAGAGAAATAGAGAGAGAAACACCTTGGAACTCCTGGGGGGCCCTTATATTTAAAAGTTGGGCCAGAGGGATTATATTTTAATCCCTTGTTACTATATTTTGGAGGAACATTCTCCTAAGTCATACAGCACTCCAACCAATTTGGTGTGATGAGGGAATCTGGGTTAGCTCTGACACTGAATCTTGTGTCATTTGGGTTTCAAATGCCATAATGGAACAACTGTGCCATCGGTGTGCCAAACACCATAATGGCTACCTGTCATGGGTAATGTTTGGTAGAACTCTCAGATTGATTCACGTTTGGAAGCAGGAGTGGCATCCACTTCCTATACCACATATCTCTGGAAACCCTATGAACTTGGAGAAATGACAATAACTACAGAAAGGCTTCAGGCCTTTTGTTCATAGAGTCACTATGAGTGGTACTCTACTCGACGGCTATAAGCAAAACCAACAACAAACAGCAACATGAGCTTTATTATAGAAATAAATATGTTACAATTCAGCTTGGAAGTAGGATGTAATCCTTGAGCCTGGACAGCTTCTCAAGCGTGCTCACAGCTCCTTTGACCTGCAGCCTCACGGCTTCAGGCCAGTGTTAGAAGGCATTGGCTTCTATTTTTTATTTGCACATATTTATTCTCCATATATTAAGAAATTAGGGAGCTCTGGTGGCCTAGTGGTAAGCAGCTGAGCTGTCAACCCCAAGGCATGCAGTTCAAATACACCAGCTGCTCTGTGGGTGAAAGATTGGTAACTTCTTCCCATTCAACTTACTGCCTCTGAAAGCCCGTTGGAGGGTCAACTAAGGACTGGTTTCAACTCAACAGTACTCAACAACAAAATACTAAATTATCTGGGCAAATGTTCTTTGAGGACCTATACACAAACAGCCCACAGTGCCCAGGCCAGTTTCTGATCCAGACCTGTGTCCATGAAAGGCACGTCAACTTAAATGAAGCAGATTCAACCTCATTTCCCAGTCCTTTCTCAGTTCCTTCTGCCCCTCTCCTCAGCGGTACTTCCCTGCCACCTGGAAACCCAGTGGGCAGCCTGAACAGTGTTTAGAATACTAATGGGTGAATATGGGTTACAGCCACATTTGTTTCATATAAACTAACCGTTCTGTGCTTTATGGGCCTGGTTGCCATAACTACCCAGCTGGTGGCTGGCATACCCTGTACAGCCCAAGGGGGTAGAAATATTCCCTTAGCAGGGTGATGTCAGCCAGGGGTGAGATGATGGAGGTGGGGGCTCAGGATCTAAATTTCCAGTACCCTGTCGAAGCATTCATACTGTCACTTCGTTGGGACCCTGCTAGCCTCTTCCTCAATTTCAAATAAGACAGCCAAGGAGGTGGGCAGTCCAGAGGGACAGTTTGCTCTTCGATCTGAACAACTCCTATGCTGGGCTTCGTGTAGAAACGGCCTCATGCGGAGGAACCTTTGATTGCCTTACCACTGCTGCCCCCTGGTGTCTAACTGGTACTAAGCAAGTGCATTCCAAGTTCAACCCTCCTCTCAAATGCCGGAGTCAGAGTCCACTCATCACCGACCTTGCATTGGGTTTCACTGTAGTAAATCCCACGGGTGATTAAGGATCACAGAAGAATTGATGCGTTGGAATTGTGATGCTAGAGAAGAGTATACTGAAAATCCCATAGTCTGCCAGATATACCTTGGAGAAGGTGCAGCCAGAGTGCTCGATGGAGAAGCTTCATCTCCCATACTTTGGCATGTAGCTAGGAGTGGCTATTCATTGGAGAGGGCCATCATGTTTGGAAGATGGAGGGTCAGTGAAGGAGAGGAAGACCCTCAACATGGATTGACATGGTGACTTCAGCAATGAGTGCTTCAGAGATGATGAGGTGGTACAGGATGGGGCAGAGTTCAGGCTGGCTGTTCATAGGGGTGCTATGAGTTGAACTTGACTTGATGGCACTCAACAACAACAACACATCCCACAGGAGGAGATGGTTCGTCTTTCTCTCAGCTTACCTACTATACAGAAATAGTGGGTAAGTGCAATATTGCCAATAGAAATATAATGCAAGTCACAAACTCAAGAGTCACAATATAATTTTAAGTTTTCTAGCATCACATGGGCTTGAGTATGACCAAGATGAGGATGGCGCAAGATAGGACAGGCTTCAGGTCTGTTGTTCATGGGGTCTTTATGAGTAGAAATTGACTCAATGACACCTAACAACAACAGTGTTGTTGTTGTTGTTGTTGTTGTTGTTGTTGTTGATTGCCATCAAGTCAAGCACGACTGATAGTGACGCCAGGAACAAAAGACTTGAAGCCTTCCAATAACTGTTGTTGTTCAAAGATCACAGAGTTTCCAGAGGCATGTTATTTAGGAAGTGGATGCCACTCCTGCAACAATAGCATCTCATTAAAAAAAATTGGTAAGAGAAAAGGTAAATAATTTCTAATTGTTGTTATTAGGTGCCATCGAGTCACGAACCACTCATAAATCACCCTATGAACAAAAGATCAGAACCATCTTCTATCCTGAGCCACCCTCACATTCTCACACTTTTCTGACACACAAGAGCCCGCTGTGGCAGTCACTGTGTAAATCCACCTGTCTGAGGGTCTTCCTCTCCTTCACCGACCCTCCACCCTTCCCAAAAT
>NW_006399901.1:3263378-3265084 GCF_000299155.1 Elephantulus edwardii | reverse complement strand
CATATACCCTTCCCAATTTTGAACCATGCAGTGTTTCCTTGCTCTGTTCTGACAACTGTCTATTGGTCCAATTGTAGGTTTCTCATTAGCACGATCAAGTGCTCTGGGATTCTCACTCTTCTCAGAGTCAGCCACAGTTTGTTATGATCCACACAGTCAAATGCTTTTGCATAGTCAATGAAACACAGATTTACATTCCTCTGGTATTCCCTGCTTTCAGCTAAGATCCATCTAACATTAGCATCCAAATATACTGTATAAATAAATATAAAAGATCAGTTTGTCGAGTCAGAACTGACTCATAGCTAACCCTCCATTGGATTTTCGGAGGCTGCAAATTTCACAGGCCAAAACTGAGCATCTTTCTC
Organism: Elephantulus edwardii; assembly: GCF_000299155.1. Classification (NCBI taxonomy): domain Eukaryota; kingdom Metazoa; phylum Chordata; class Mammalia; order Macroscelidea; family Macroscelididae; genus Elephantulus; species Elephantulus edwardii. The sequence continues at coordinate 3,264,716 of NW_006399901.1, read as the reverse complement.
CTGTGGAAATGATGATGGACACATGTTAAGAAGGGTAAATGTAAAGTCTGTAGAGAATAAAGGCATAATCAGTACATATTACTAAAGTAAGGGGAGATATCTACAACTGGGAGAGAATAAAATAGACGAATAGGATCTTCTGAGAATCAAATCCCTATGCACATCAAAAAACTTCTCCAAGAGGGCAAGAAAGCTGCATACTGGGGAAAAAATATTTGGCAATGATATATTCGATAAGGGACTCATATCTAAAATTTATAGAATGCTCAAGCACCTCAATAAGGAAGAGGTAAACAAGCAAATCACAAAATGAGCACAGGATATGAACAGACACTTCACCAAAGAAGACATTCAGATGGCAAACACACACATGAAAAAATGTTCAAGATCCCTAGCTATCAGAGAGATGCAAATCAAAACAACTATGAGATATACTCTCACCCCAGTAACAATAGCAAAGCTCAGCAGGAAAGCAAACAACAAATTTTGAAGAGTTTGGAACTCTTATTCACTGCCAATGGGAATGTAAAATGGTACAACCACTATGGAAGGGAGCTGGCACTCTCTCAAAACGTTGGAAATAGAAATACCATTTGATCCAGCAATTTCACTACCGGGAATATACCCTATAGAAACAAGAGCCCCAACTCAAACCAACGTATGCACACCCATATTTATTATTCACTAACTGCAAAGAGATGAAAGAAACTCAAGTGCCCATCAACAAATGAATTATTAGAAAAACTACTGTACATTTACACAATGGAATACTAAGCATAGAAAACAATGACGTAGTAAAATATTACACAACGTGAGGGAGCACTGAACACTAATGACAGACCACCAGGTAAGTTGTGAAAGGACATCATACTTGAAGAAAGCAAAAGGTGATTCAAAAGACAGGGAGCTTTACATTTTGTTTTCTTTGCAATAAAATGCTTACATGTAGGTAATATTGAATAGCACGTTTACAATTGTTGTTGTTGTTGTTGTTGTTGTTGTTGTTGATTGCCTTCAAGTCAAGCACAACTCATAGCTATACCATGAACAAAAAGCCTGAAGTCTGTCTACAACCATTGACCTTTGTCAAGTTCATAGGGTTTCTGGAGGCATGTTATTTACGACAAAATTTTCAGAGCTACAACAAGTTGTGTATATATATCGCTACTAGCCCTTGTTACAGTTTGACTCTTAAACTCATACCTTCCTTTGATTCCTTCCCTCAGAACAACTAATTTAAGTTTCTTTTTTCTTCACCCTGAAACCCACAGCGTCCCTTTTCAGCAGGAAGTAGCTAAGAGAATACGCCATCCCCTTTTCCTTATGAATCAGGGTGAA
>NW_006399901.1:3256560-3262632 GCF_000299155.1 Elephantulus edwardii | reverse complement strand
GTAAATTCTGCACCACTGGCATCGATGGAGCCATGACAATTTGGGATTTCAAGACCTTGGAGTCTTCCATCCAGGGCCTCCGAATAATGTGAAGCTGAGCAAACCTCGGAGACTGAGCCAGCATGACCAGCTGCAGCTGCCTGCCTCCCCGTCCGCAAGAAACACTGAAAACACGACCGTGCAGATGCTCCCGTGTGTGTGCGTGTGTGATGTGTGTGAGAATAGAATTGTGAAAGTGTTGATATTTTAAAAGCAGCAAAGATTTATCCCCCTGGCCTGTTTGATTCCATTTTTGACCAAAGCTTCTCTTTAAACAATTGATATTGGAAAATTGCCATACTGACCTAAAGGAAGGGGGCAAGTATGTAAATCGTCTGCTAGAAAATTGAATACAATTGCTAAATGTGAAAAAAAAAAAAAAGAAAGAAAGGTTCAAGGGCCTGGAGTTAGAAAACCAAAAGAGAAGAATTGCTCTGCATTCAAGAAGTTGAAAGAAGTGAAGAAAACATTTCAAACATTGCAACACTGAAGGATTCTACATCCAAAATACTTAAGGACTCAGAAAGCATCAGAGAAAAATAGAAGGAACCCTTGGGGTTGGCGTTGTTGTTGTTGTTGTGTGCCTTCATGTAGGAACAGACCCCTAGCTGACCCTCCAGTGGATTTTCAGAGGCAGTCAATCACACGGGATGAGATCGTCCATCCTTCTCCCATGAAGCAGCTGGTTGATTTGAACCATGTGCCTTTGGGATTCCAGCGCAGCTGTACAAAAAAGGATTGGTCAATGCTAAAAAGGAGTAGTATCTGATTAAGAATCTATGGTACGGAAGAAAGACATTCAAGCTATACCAAAGCCACTGTTTTGTTCTGGTGTGGTTTTTTTTAAAGGAATTGACAGATTATTAACTGAGGTGCTTCATTTTCCCAAGCCCAGAAAGTTGGAAGACAGATACCTGGGCCAAGCAACTTGTAATTGTGTCCATTGCAAAGAAAGATGACACACCACGATGTAGAAACAACAGAAAAGTATCCTAATATCACACTGAAGTAAAATCTGGCTGAAAATAATTCAAACGTGGTTGCAGCAGTACATTGACAAGGTCTGCCTGAGGAAGTCAGAGAAGAGAGGCTGACATGTTGTTGTTGTTGTTATTGTTGTGTACCGTCAAGTCAGAACCAACCCATAGCTGACCCTTTGACGGGTTTCAGAGGCAATAATCACATAGGAGGAGATTGCCCATCTTTCTCCCGCAGAGCAGCATGCAGACTCGATCCACGTGCCTTGGAATTGTAGCTCAGCTTCTTACCATAGGCCACCACTAGGCCACCAGAGCTCCATGTATCTGCTGTCAATATCTATTCATCTTGAAACTGAGTAAGGAGCAAAATCTAGAGATTGCTTTCAGGGGTTATTATTCTCCTGAGAGCTTCCGCTATATCCTTTCTCCACATCGATTCAATCTGTATGCTGAGCAAATCATTTGAGAAACTGGACTTTTATGAGAAAAACGAGGCATCAGGATAGGAGGAAGACTTATCAACAGCCTGTGTTATGCAGATGGTGTGGCATTGCTTGCTGAAGGTGAAGAGAATTTGAAACACTTGCTGCAAAAGATCAAAGAGTTGTTGTTGTTGTTGTTGTTGTTGTTGTTGTTGTTGTCGTGTGCTGTCGAGTCACCTGTGACTCACAGCAACTCTATGTATAACAGCTCTGAAGCTTGTCCTGTCCTGAGCCAGTCTCACTGATTCAGACACACCTACCAGTTATTGCATCCATCCATCTCATCCAGGGTTTTCCTCTCCTGTGCTGTCCCTCCACCCTTCTAAGGGACATGCCATATGGCCACGTACCATATTCCACATTCCAATCATTAGTTCCTCCTCGTACAATCTTCAATATGGATTATATCTCAACATCAAGAAAACAAACATCCTCACCACGAGGCCAATAGGCAACATCATGATAAATGGTGAAAAGATTGAGATGGTCAACAATTTCATCTTGTTTGGATCCACAATCAACATCTTTGGCTCCAGTAGTCAAAAAATCAAAAGACTAATTGCACTGATAGAGTCTGCTATAAAGTACCCCAAAGTACTGAAGAGCAATGATGTCAGCTTGAAGACTAAAGTGTGCCTGATTCAAGCCATGGTCTTTTCAGTCACTTGCTATGCGTCTGAAAGCTGGGCAATGAATAAGGATGACAGAGAAAGGCTTTGAGCTGTGGTGTTGGAGTAGAGAATTGAACGGACTGTCAAGAGAACAAACAGATATGTCTTGGAGAAGGTGCAGCCAGAGTGCTGGTTGGAGGCAAGGACAGGGAAGCTTCATTTCACATACATCTCACATACACGTCATTAGGAGAGGGGCTATTAACTTGGAGAAGGACATCATGCTGGGAAAGGTGGAAGGTCAACGAAAGCAAGGAAGACGGATTAGCACAGTAACTACACCAACGGGCACAAGTAAGTCAGGGACGGTAAGGATGGAGGACAGATCACACTCAAGCCGACAACACATAACCAGAAGCTCCTGCTGGCCCGTTGACTGATTGACCTGATGAGGCTGGACGGGCTGTATGGATAAATGACTGAATACATCCACTGACAGGCTGCCTAGATGAGCTGACATGCTGCCTGGCTCACCTTACTGACAAGTTGAAGGGATCGCCTGGCTAGGGCTGATTGATTGGACTGACAGATTGATTGACGCAATTGATTGGCAAGTTTAGCTATTGTGGGTGTTGCTAAACAGTTCCAGTGTCTCAATCTAAATGTCCACGCTTTGCCAATTCGCATCAGCTGAGCCTCTCTCAGCAGGAAATAAAGGGCTGGGGGCGCTGGGCGGCCGTGGCTCCCCCCAGGCTTCGAGCTGCAGCCCTTGCGCGGCTCTGCGGCGCCACCTCGTGGCCGAGCCGAGAGGAAGAAGCAGGACTCAGGGAGGCGGGGCTAAGAGACACAGGGCTCGGAGGCGGAGCTGCTGGGAGAGGCGGTTCGTGGGCGTGGTTATGCGTGAGGGGCTGGAATAAGGGCGGTGTTTGGAAAGCGCGGGAAAGTCGATAAAGTATCCCAGTTATTCCCTTTGCTAGGACATCGCTCCTCTTCCTCCCCCTTTCTTCACTTCCTCCTCCACGCTGCCCGATCCCCTTACCATATGAGTCGCACTGGGGGCTTGATGGTCCTAGCAATTTGTCCTGGAGAAGGGGAGACAGGACCCTTCAGAGGTCCACACCGGGGAGGCGGCAATCTCGCGCCCTCCACACTCATTGGACCTGACTCCTAGCTGGCGGGTTACTGGCGCAGGAAGAGATTGTCCATCTTCCTCCCAAGGAGCTGATGGTGGATTCGAACCACCAGAGAAGCCTTTTGGTTAGCAAACTCCGCCGCTAGAGCGCCCCTCTACAGCTCCCCTAAATCTTTGATGACTCAGTAGAGGTCTTGGGAGCCTGAGTGAGCAGCAGGGCACACGAATTTGCTTTGTTTCTCTTACTGGGCTCGGTTCCCTTTCTTCTGCCTCCTGCAAAAACTCCCAATAAATCGCTCGCCTGCCTTCCGGGACTGTGTCCAGCGCGTCCCCTAGATGGCAGCAAAGGGCTGAGAAAAACAGCCCCAGAATGGTCGGTCCCTTCCATCACACGCCCAGAAAGGTAGGGGAAATGCGAACCACATCCTGCAGAAAACAGCTGGGGTACGGGGTAGCAGGAACCAAAGGAGACAAGTTAGAGGTGGTCGTCATAATTATCCAGTGGATTCCACTTCATCGCCAGCCCGAGTGTGCATCCCTGTGACCTTGTGGAAGCAGCTCAACAGATTTGGAACCTTTAGGGGAGTTTGAACCACCAAGATAGGAGGATATTGGGAGCCAGCAGAAATTGATGGTCCAGAACAAGGTGCATCCAGCTCGGCCACTACAAAGTAGGAGTACGCTGAGATCATGATTAGAAAGGTTGGTGATCAAAGAATGAATGAAAAATCTAAAAAAAAAAAAAAAGGAAAGAAAGGTTGGTGATCAGAGGACCCTCAACAAGATGGATTGACAGAGTGATTCTAACAGTGAGTTCAAGCATGGCAGATAGAACGAGGACGGCACAGAATAGGGCAAGGTTCTGGTCTGTTATTCATTGGATCACTATGAGTCGTAGTCAACTCAAGAGCACGTGACAACAGAGTTGTTATTGTTGTTGTGTGCCATTGAGTCATTTGCAACACATAGCAACCCTGTGTACAAACAGCCCTGAACCCTGCTCTATCCTGTGCCAACCTTATTGTCTCAGACACACCTACCCCCATTATCCCAGCCACGGAATCAATCCATCTCATTGAGGGTCTTCTTCTCTTGCACTGTCCCTCCACTCTCCTAAGCATGATGTCCCTCTCTAAGGACTGGTGCTTCATTGCAACATGCTGTGGAGGCAAGAATATTTGAGGATTAACTGGATTACCCTTTAGAAATGTGGTACAGTGATAAGGCGCTGTGCTCAGGAAACAGCCACATTGCCAAATATAAAGTAATTCCTCATGGGTCACCAAGATGCCACCAAGGTATCTGGAGTCTGATGAGCCTTTTAAGTGTCAACTTGGCTCAGCTACATTCAATCAGATACTAATTAAATACTAATCTAGGTGTTTATGTGAGAGCAGTAATGTCAGTTTAAAGACTAGGGTAGGGTGCTCCTGACCCAAACCATGGTATTTTCAGTTGCTTCATATGCATGTGAAAGTCAGACACCAAATAAGACCAAGAAGCAATGCTTTGAAATTGTGGTGCTGGCCAACAGTAACTATGTACTGTCAAAAGAACAAGCAAGCTTCATCAACAACCAGAGCCAAAAAAGAAGAGAAAGATGATTTCCAACATTTGTAGTCTGAAATAGATCAAATACAAAACTAGAAAGCATACTGGATTTTGTTAATCTTTCTACATAAATTGATAGGATCATGTGCTTTTTATTCTTTGCTTTGTTAATGTGATAAATAATCATAATTATTTTTCTTATGTTGGACTTTCCTTGCATACCTGTTATGAATCCCATTTAGTAATGATTAATATTTTTTATATACTGTTGGATTCTATTGAACAGGTTTTTGTGTCTACATTCATGAGAAATATTGATCTATAGTTTTATATGTTGGTAATGGTGTTACCTGACTTTGGTATCAGAATACCAAGTATGAGTGTTTATTTTTCTGTTTTCTGAAATACTTTATGTAGACCTGGTGATAGTTTTTCTCTTAATGTTTGGTAAAATTCTCTGGTAAAGCCACCTGGTACAGGGTTTTGGTTTTTGTTGTTGTGCATTGTTGTGCAGCATTATGTTTTTTGGTTTTGGATCTTTTCTTATGATTCTTGAATTTCTTCTTTTGATGAGTCTGTTCAAGTGTTCTGCTTCAATCTGTGTCAATTTATATAATTTTGGGGTTTGTAAATATTTGTCCATTTCCTGTAGGTACTCATATTTAACTATAATTTTTAATAAAATTCTATTACTTGAAAAAAAAAAGAACAAGCAAGCAGTCTTTAAAGAAATGCAAGCAGAGTGCTCCATTAGAGGCAAGAATGGTCTCATATACTTTGGGCATGTTGTCAGAACGGGCCCATCCTTAGTAAAAGATGTCATGCTGGGGAAAGCAGGTCAGTGAAAAGGTCCTCAATGAGATGAGCACAGTGACTACAGCAATGGGCTTGGGCATGGTGGAGGTTTTGAGGATGCCACAGGCTAGGGGTTTTGAGCTGTTGTACGCAGGGTTACTACTATACGTGTAATTGGTGCCTAACAACAACCACCAGTCAGGAGATTGTGATGGCGTAGAATCGCGGTGGGTCCGATCTAATCAACTGCAAGGCCTGAAGAACAGAGCCGAAGCTTCTCTGAAGAAAATATTCTCCTGGTGGGACAGGACAGGACAGTTCCAGCTGCCCCTCACCCCGGTCTCCTTACAGATTGCTAGCCAGTGCCCACAATCATTAAGTCCTCAAATCAGCCTCCAGCTGTGTATCTCCTGCTGGTTGTCTCTCTTGGATTGAGCCTGACTGTGAGGACACTAGGAGAGGTTATGTGTGCGCTGGGACAC
>NW_006399901.1:3246143-3255047 GCF_000299155.1 Elephantulus edwardii | reverse complement strand
ACTCTTTACCCGCTAGGCCACCAGAATGCCCTCTGGTGAAGGCTGTAGCAGAATCATGAAGACATGGATAGCAGGAATGTGAGGTAAATGAGGATGGAGAGCCCAGATGCATGTCTCTTATCCATTATCCCCCAGCCCTGTCCCCCCTGTGCCCCACCCTCAGGCTTCAAAGGCTTGTTTCTAACCCCCTCCCCCATGACCTCCTCTAGGGCTGCCTAGCCCCCTCCACCCTGCACATAGAACTAGGGATGAGAGCTAAAATCTGTGCTGTCTCCGCAGAGCAAGCTGGTGAGAAGGAAGCTTCTAGCTCATTGATCACCTGGTCCCCTTGTCTCCGCGCCCTGCCTCACCTTCCTGCATCTTCCCAGGTCCATGTGTCATGCGCACGCGCACCTCCTACCTTCCCCGCCCTGAGGCTGACAGTCTCTATCATCTCAGTAACATCTCCTGAAGCGCTTTACCCACGGGGCAGGGCTTATTATCGTCATAATCCTCATTTTACAGCAGAAGTTGACGCGCAGAGCCTTGTCCCTGGCTGTACTTCTCTAGGGAAAGACTTACCCTCAACACAACAGGACTCCGTGTGGGTGGGGCCCCGGGTGGGATGTGCCCAGTGCTGAACACGCCCAAGAGCTGAGTCAATGTTGTTGGTTCAAGGTAACGTGGAGGGAGACAGTCCAGGCACCTACCTGATAGATTACAAGGATGGGAACCAAATGCCCCAGTTTCCTCCAAATGGCCCAATGTAATAATGGCAGTGCCCCTTTCGCCCTCAAGTGTCCCAGTTTGATAACACAGCCAGCCTAGTTACTGGGAAGGAGGGGAGGGATTCATCCAGAATCTCCCTTCTTTTTCCCCCTCTGGACCGACATTTTCCCCTCCGAGCCCGAAGTGTTCGCTTCTTGTTCCTCAAGGGGTTTTGTCCCCCTTTTGAAAATATTCTTCCTGACTTGACCCCACCCCACCCCACCGTAGCACCCAAAAATGCATCAGAATCCTGTTTTGCCCATTTCACTGCACAAGTGTCTTCCTGGAGGGTTGCCATGGTAATGAAATGATGTCACTGCCCTGGAAACAGCTGCCTAGGAGATGAGTGATGTCACTTCCAGGAGATGATTACCATGGTGACCATCTTAGTGGAGCTAGGGGGTGGGCAGGAAAATGAAGCGGGGTGGAGGGCGGATGTAGAAGGGGCAGATGTGTGAAGGGAGGAAGGAAAAAGGGGGGAAAGTCCAGGAAGAGGATGGGATGCATCCTAGGAGAGAGAAAAGAACATAGGATCTCAGAATGGAATGTTGCAAGACCAGCAGATGCTGGTTTTCACAGAGACTGCGGGAGGGCCAGCTCTGTTCATGGTCTCCCTTCCGGTTTACAAGTGAAGGTAGGCTCTGACCTGGGGTCTCAGCACCCTCAGTTACTTAGACAGCTTAGTGGTCGATCTGGTGGGGGAAACGATTTCTTCCAGCCATTTCCTTTTCAAATTTCCTGTTCAAATCAACCAAAGATTCATCAGTTCAACGGAGTACTCTAGTGGGTCATGGGCTGGGCCCTCTGAAGAGCTCAGAGACGGAGAAGACTCCTCAGTGTGCTCAAAATCGGAATGATTTACAAGTTTAAGCAGTGTGTGTGCAGACCACTGCCTGATGGCCCTCGAGTTCAAGTCTTTTGCTGAGGCCTGGCTTTCTGAGCTCCCCACCTTGACTGTGTGGCTTCACCACAGTTTGTCTTGACCTTGAAAACTAAGGCCACTTGCTGTCCAGTGGGCTCCATCACACTCCTTCATTGGCCTCCCTAAATTTTACAGGAGGAGATTGCTTGTCTGTCTCCCTCCAAGTAGCTGGCGGATTCAAACTTCTGACCTTTCCATTTACAGCTTGGAAGGCAGTGCGCTATACCACCAGAACTCCCTGTACGTTTCATAAGTGTTAAAAACAGTCGTCATGTCCCAAATTAATCTTCCTCCACCCCAATAAAAAGTTTCTGACTCCAAGCTCTCTACACTTTTCAAGAGTATCCTCTCCATTCTCCAGTCAGAAACAGGATCATTTTTGACTTCTTTCTTTCCGCTGGCTTCAATCCCATGCCAATATCCAGTCACCAGCTCAGGCTGAGCCCTCGTATTCTCCTCCCAGGAACCTTTACAGCAGAGCTTCCTAGTCGTATTCCCGTGGTGACACTGCAATGTAAGTCTGAACATATCAGTCTTTGTATAAAGCTCATGTTGTTATTGTTGCTGCTACTGTTGTTGTTGTTGTTAGGTACCACAAGCTGACCACAACTTATACTGACCCTGTGAACAATGCATGTGAACCCTGTCCTATCCTGTGCCATCCTCATCATCTCTGATGTACTTGAGCCCATTGCTGCAGTCACTGGGTCACTGCCCCTCCCTGAGGATTTTCCTCTCTTTAGCTGACCTTTCCAAACATGATGTCCTTCTCCAAGGACTAGCCCCTCCTAACGGGCCCAAAGTGTGTGAGATGAAGCATCACCACCTTCACCTCCACGAAGCACCCTGGTTGCACTTCCTCAAAAACATACGTATTTGTATTTTGACAGTCCATGGGATATTGAGTACTCTTCTCCAACACCTTCATTCTTCTATCATCTTTGTTCACTGTCCAGCTCTCAGATATATAGCAGATACTGGAAAGACTAGGGCTTGAATCAGGTCTTTTATATCACAGCTCCTTAGAACTTTGGAGAGGTCCTTAACAACTGATTTTTCCCAAGGCAACATGTCTTCTGACTTGTTGACTGCTGGTGCCAGTGGTGTTGATTTTGGATCCAAGAAAGACCAAATTGTTGACAACTTCAATCTTTTCTCAGTCCATCATGGTGTTGCCTATTGGCCCACTCACTGGTGAAGATTTTTCTTTTCTTGAGTTGAGATGTAATCTGTATTGAAGGCTGCATCCATGATCTTCTACAGCAAGTGGCTTCCAAATTGTACACACACACGTGCATGTGCCTTCTGCAAGGTCATCCTGAGTGGCTTGACTACTTTTCCAAACTCATTGCTCACTGGCTTCTATTTTTCCCCCACTTTTTAAAAAATTCATTATTAATTTCAGTAAAAATTTACAGAGACTTTGGATTTCCATTCATTCATTGTTGCACTTTTCTCCCCTCTCAACCCTCTCCCCTAGTACACTACCCTCTTGGAAAAGTGAAAGACAAATTCTTTCATTGTTTTACAAACCCTCCCCAGATCCACTCTACCATGTAGCCTTCACTCTAGACTCCTGTCATGACAAAATACCTAATCACATATCCCTTTTAAACAGTTTTCTCCCTCATCTGTTTCAGTGCAGTATACATTATTGAACCCATCTTTCTCAGGCTCTCCCCAACCCCAAAGTCAGTCCTGTTTTACAATAGTGACACCACTCAGTATTTGTCCTTTTGTGACTGAGATATTTCACTCAGCATAATGTCCTCCAGGGTCACCCATTTTGAATAATATTGCATGAGTTCCTTGTTTTTCAATGCAGCGTAGTATTCCATTTTGTGAATATAGCACAGGTTCTCTATCCATTCGTTTGTTGATGGACACCTGGGTTGTTTCCAACTCCTTGCTATTGTGAACAAGGCTGCAATAAACATGGGTGTGCATATATCTGCTTGGATGTCAGTTATGGTCTCTTTGGGGTATATTCCCAGTAGTGGAATAGCTGGGTCAAATGGTATCTCTATTTGCAACTTTTTGAGAAAGCATCACACCACTCTCCACAGTGGTTGCACCATTTTGTACTTCCACCAACAGTGAATAAGGGTTCCAGTTTCTCCACAACCTCACCAGCATTTGATGTTTGCTGTTCTGTTAAATTTTGCTATTCTGACTGGGGTAAGATGCTATCTCATAGTTGTTTTGATTTGCATCTCTCTTAGAGCTAGGGATTTTGAACATTTCTTCATGTGCTTGTTGGCCATCTGACTGTCATCTTCGGTGAAGTGTTTGTTCATATCCTGTGCCCATTTTTCTATTGAATTATTTACCTTTTTCTTGTTGTGGTAGCTCACTGGCTTCTTTCATTCACTACATTCCAGCCACACTTGTCTCCTTTCAGTTGTCTGAGCATGCCAGCCTCATACGTACAAACCCATGCATCAGATCCTTCATAATTGCTAGAATATCTAGAAACCTCTACGGGCTCCCCTCCCACTATTCCACCTTCTCCTGACTGGTTCCTTGGCTTCTGGATATTGGTTTAAATGTCTCTCACTAGCGACCTTCCCACACTACCTATTTACAAAAATTTTCTCTTTGCTGCAGAAGATCAAGGACTACAACCTTCAAGATGGATTACATCTCCACATCAAGAAGGCAAAAATACTCACCACTGTACCAATAGGCAACATCACGATAGATGGAGAGAAGGTGGAATTTGCCAACTATTTCATGTTGCTTGGATCCACAATAAATACCCTTGACACCAGCAGTCAAAAAACAGCTTGACTGCTAACTTGGGAGGGACTGGAGAGCATTATGCTGAGTGAACTAGCCCAGTCTCACAAGGACAAATATTGTATAAAACCATTATTGTAGAATGAGTATAAGGATCCAACGGGAAGGGGGTGGAAGCAAAGGGATGAAGCTTCATATCACATATTTTGGGCATGTTGGGGGGGCAGTGCTTGAAAAAAGGCATTATGCTTGGAAAGGTCAAACACCTACAAGCCCACCCCAACCTGTCTTCTTGTTTGCACTGCAACATCCAATAAAGTTGAGTTTGTCTCTCTGCAGCGCTCCTGGAGTGTTGTGTCTCGGTCACACTTACTGCTCCCCTCCGGCAAATGGACAGTAACAGTTGAAACTGTATGAAAAGAATCTTCCTCCCTCAGAGACACTGGTAGATTCCAGATGGCAGAGAGGCATGGCCCTTGGGTTAGCAGTGCATCTCCCTACAGACTACTACACCACCAGGAGGTACAAAGACTGGAGCATTGGGAAGTCCATTTCCTCTCTGAGCCAGAAGACATAGCTCACAAGAGCGTCGCCTATTAAGCAATGTAAGTAGAACCTCACTCAGCAAGATGACAGCAAATCGCATGTGTCCTCTCCTGAATATAGGTTGTTTTGTTTTGTTGTTTTATGTGGGTGCTTGTTTTGTTTTGTTTTCCTTCTTGTATACTCTCGAAGTGGATCCAGCTGGCACTGGAGGAGATTGCCCCTCCTCCTCCAGCAGAACATCTGGTGGATTCGAACCAAGCACCTTTGGGATTGTAGCACAGCTTCTTGCCACTAGGCCACCAGAGCTCCCTGTTATTTTTAGTTTTAAAAACCTTTTTAGCTGAGAAATCATACACATATTTTCACAGAGGCCATAAATATGCTGTGCTTTGCTTCAACTTATTAAGTAAGCCATAGAGAAATGAATAAAAGGAAATGAAATGTCTGTGGAGATGGGGCAATATACACAGGAAAAGATATTTGGAGCAGGAAGATGTTGCCCAGAAAGCTATATGTCAACAAACAGGGCTGTTTTTTTAAAAAAATATACTTTATTTCAGTCTGATTTTAATGAAAATTTACAGAAAAATTAGATTTTCATTCATTCATTGATGCACATTGTTCCTCCCTCCTCATTTTCCCTCCCCCAGTTTACTTTTTCTTTTTAATATTCATTCATTGTGGTACAACTTCCTCCCTCCCCGTCTTTCTCCTCCCCTAGTCCACATTACAGTGTCCCTCTTATTCCAGATTGTAATCATATATATAATGCCTAATCATATATTCCTTTTAAACTGTTATTTCCCTCATGTATTCCAATATATTCATTATCCACTCTTTCCCTATTCTCCTTCTAATACTCCATGTCAGTCCAGCTATAACAGTATTGTTATGCAGTATTTGTCCTTTTGTGACTGAGATATTTCACTCAGCATAATGTCTTCCTGAGTCACTTATGTTATATAATATTTTACGAGTTCATTGTTTTTCATTGCTACATAGTATTCCCATTGTGTGAATGTACCATAGTTTTTCTATCCATTCATTTGTTGATGAGGACTTAGGTTGTTTGTGTCTCTGTCTTATTGTGAACAACGCATCAATAAACATGGATGTGCATACATCTGTTTGAATGGTGGCTCTGGATTCTTTAGGGTATACACCCAGTAGTAGAATTGCTGGATCAAATGGATCTATTTGAGAACATGTCAGACCACCTTACATAGTGAAATGCCCCATTTTACACTCTCATCAGCAGTGAAGAAGGGTTTCAATCTCCCCACAACCTTGCCAGCATGTCTTTTGCTGGCCTGCTGAAATTTGCTATTATTGCTGGGATAAAATGATATCTCATAGTTGTTTTGATTTGCATCTCTCTAATAGCTAGGGATATTTTTTTTAAGATAAAAGTCAGTTTTATTGGAAAAGATCCATCTCAAAGAGCAAGACAGGTCATTTCTCTGGAGGTAAAGAGGTGGAGAAAAGACTTTGGGCCACTTGTAATGTTGGTGAATATAGCTGACTGACTCCCACATTTGAGCGAGTCTAGGCCAACAGGATGATGTCATAGAGATTCAGAATTTAGTGGGTGGTTCTAATCCATTGTTCTTGATGTCACTCATGAACCAAAAACACTAATCAGGTTGCTTCTGGGGGCAGGCCGTATCAGGATTAAGAGGTGCTCTGGTCTCATGTTAATTTGTTCACTGGCTCTCAACGAGTAGGGCTTGGCCTTAGCCACTTCCTTTGATCTCTGTCTTCCATTGACTAACATGAAATTTCAGGCCTGACTTGTATCATTGGTATCTATTTTATTTTTTTGTTTTTGTTTTTTTGGTATCTATTTAAAAAAAATTTTATACTGGTTTACTTACAAAGTTCATGTTGTTTTTGTTGTGTGCCGTCGAGTCGCCTGCGACTCATAGCGACCCTATGTACAACAGCCCCTAAACTCCACTCTGTCCTGTGCCAATCGCACTGTCTCTGACACTCGCATCCCAATTATCCCCGTCACTGAATCAATCCACCTCATAGAGGGCCTTCCTCTCCTGCGCTGTCCCTCCACCCTTCCATATACATTGTTTTTCACACCAAATCCTTCCCATTTCCTTTACCCACCCATCCCTGTACCCGTCGAATTGTGTGACTCTCTGATTACCCCACTTCACATCCTCACCCTCTGCTCCCACCCTCCTCTCCTTGGATCCTCACACGTCTTACTAGTTATCTTTCTATTTCTACAATAATGGTCTTAGACAGTATTTGTCTTTATGAGACTGAGATAGTTCACTCAATAGCTTGGGATTTTGAACATTTCTTCACGTTTGTTTGCCATCTGAATGCCTTCTTTGGTAAAGTGTCTCTTTGTACCCTGTGCCCATTTTGCAATTGGGTTGTTTACCTTTTTCTTGTTGAGATGTTGGAGTATCCTATAAATTTTAGGTATGAGTCACTTACCAGATAAGTCATTGCCAAATATTTTGTTCCCAGTCTGTGGGTTTCCTTTGTATCCTATTGGAGAAGTTTGTTTTGTTTTGGCTGGGGGTTATTTTGGTTATAATGGAAGTGTATTAGACAAAAGGGGGAATAAATGATTCCTCATTCTGATTAAGTTACAGAAAATGTCTTTCCCATGAACAACAACAACAAAAAGAAAAAATTCACAATGCTTTTGGTCCAAGATATGGTTGGGGGTTTTCTTCCTTCTTCTTCAGATGAAGGAAATATGCAAGGATTTTGTTTTACTTGAGTCCACAAGTCACACCCACAGAAGCAGCCATCAGAATAATAAAATGAGATCTTTGCATTGGACAAATCTTTTGGGGGGAGAAGGGGAACAACATCTCTTTAAAGTATTTTTTGTAAAAAAACAAAACAACAAACCCAAAGATGTCACTTTCAGGACGAAGGTACCTCTTACCCAAGCCATGGCATTTTCAATCATCTCATAAGTGTGCAAAAGTGGGACAAGGAAGACCAAAGAACTGATGTGCATCAATTATGGTATGGCAAAGAGAACAAACAATTCTCTTAGAAGAAGTACAGCCATAAAGCTCCTTAGAAGAAAAAAAGATGATGGGAAAATGTTCTCATGTACTTTGTATATTGTCAAGAGGACTCAGTAGTCCCTAAAGAAAAGCATCGTGCTTGACACATAGAGTGACTGTACTAAGGAAGAGCCACGGGGATGAACTGACACAGCGGCTGCACCAAAGTGCTCACACACAGCAAGGACTGAAGACGGTACAGGGTTCTGTTCTCCTGTGAACAGGGGCTGCTATGAGTTGTAATCCTAGCACAGCACCTACGAATATTTTCATGAGCATAAAGACTAGGTTGATTAAAGGAAATTCCATCCAGCTTTGAGTATGTTTGTGCTTATCCAGTAATTGGTGGGACTCCTGAGAACTGTCTCTAAAATGGAAGGAAGGTGGAGAGATCAAGCAAATTAGAAAATAGCCTCCTTCCTCTGAAGGAAATGAGAGGCATCCTGGACTACTCAATTCCACAGGATCTAAGTGACTTATCTGACAGTAGCTCCATCATTAATCCAATCTCTTCCCCAACCCAGCTTTTGTGCATGTTGTTATGTGCCATCGAGCTGCTTGCGACTCATAGTGACCTTATGTACAACAGCCCTAACTGCTCTGTCCTGTGCCAGTCACACTGTCTCTGATACACCCATCCCGATTATGCATTATACAAGGGCTAATTAAAATCTGAAGCAACAGCACCCTTTTCTGAATAAAAGGAAGCCAGTGGCATTGGAGGTTTACATGCTGGGCTGCTAAACTTCATTTGTTTGATTAATTAATTAGCTGTTCCATGGAAAGATAGGCAGTCTTTTCCCATCATTCCTCATTTATATAAA
Source organism: Elephantulus edwardii (assembly GCF_000299155.1). Classification (NCBI taxonomy): domain Eukaryota; kingdom Metazoa; phylum Chordata; class Mammalia; order Macroscelidea; family Macroscelididae; genus Elephantulus; species Elephantulus edwardii. The sequence goes on along the minus strand of NW_006399901.1, from coordinate 3,246,222 downwards.
CACCAATATTTATTGCACCATTATCTCCAACAGGAAAGAAATAGAAACAACCCAAGTGTCCATCAATGGATGAATGGCC
>NW_006399901.1:3214042-3240472 GCF_000299155.1 Elephantulus edwardii | reverse complement strand
ACTGTATCAATCCATCCCTCCTGCCCTGTTCCTCCACCCTTCCAAGCATGATGCCCTTCTCCAAGGATCGGTCCCTCCTGGCCACATGCCCAAAGTATGTGAGATAGAGCTTCAAATTTCTTGCCTCCAAGGAGAAATTTGGTTTTACCCTTCCCAAGAGAGATCTATTTCTTTTCTTGGCGATCTATAGTATGGTCAAGACTCTTCTCCAGCACCACAATTTGAAGGCATCGATTCTTCTTCTGCCATCCTTAGTCATTGTCTAGCTTTCCAACCCATAGCAAGTTAACTGTGGAGACCATCTCATCGTCTGGGTCAGGCACACCTTAGTCTCTAGACTGACATCATTGCTTTTCAGTAATCTGGAGAGGTCCCAGACAGCAGATTCAGGCTGAAGTGTGTTGGGTTGTTTGTTTTTAGGAAGGAGTGGTAGTGTTTCCAAGTATAATTTCCTAACCAAAAGTAAAAGTGTGCAAATCACTGAAAAGATCTTCAGAATGAATTTCATTTTCTATTCTCAACAATGTCAGTCTCGAGATAAGGTGCACCTGATCCAGGCCATAGTCTTTACAATTACTTGCTATGTGTCAGGAAGCTGGACAATGACTAGGGATGATAGGAGAATTTATGCCTTTGAGCTGTGGTGCTGGAGAAAAGTATTGAATATATCAATGGACTACTAGGAGAACAAACAGGTTTGTCCTAGAGAGGGTGAGACCTGGCTGTTCCTTGGAGGCAAGGCTTCTGAGGCTTCATATGACATATTTTGGGCATGCTGCAAGGAGGGACCAGTCCTTGGAAAAGGACATCATGTTTAAAAGGGTGGAGGGACAAAGAGAGGAAGACCCTGGATGAGATGGATTGATTCAGTGACTGGGGTAACAGGGGTAGATGTGTCAGAGAAACAATAAGATTGGCACAGATAGAGCAGGATTTAGGGCAGTTTTATATAGGGCCGCTATGAGTCACAGGCGATTCAATGGCATATAATGGTAACCACAAACAACAACAAAAACTTCCAACTTACCCAGAGTATAGCACAGTGAAAAGAGCCATTAAAAGGATTCTGGAGGTCCCAGTGTCACTCAAGTTTTCTTCACTAACTTTGTAAAAAACCAAATTTCTCTGGACTTCAGTTTTCACTGCTCTTAACATTCTGATAAGTTACCCCAGCTTGCTTATTTTTTGAACTATATCTTGAGATGATAAGTTTTAAAATATGTTATGGATTGAAAAGTATTACCTAACTTGGGAAGGACTGGAGAGCGTTAGCATTAGCTAAGTGAACTAACTCAGACCTATAAGGACAAATACTGTATAAGACCATTATTGTAGATAACTAGTGAAATGTGTATGAGGAACCAAGGGAGGAAAGGTGGGAGCAGAGGAGTGAGGTTGGGCGGTAGTAATCACAGAGTCACCTAATTTGCTGGGTAGAAGAAGAGGTGGGTTAAGGAAATGGGAAAGATCCCATGTGATAAACAATGTATACAAACTTTGTTAAGTAAGCCAGTATAAAATAAAAATTTTATTTTAAAAAATGTTTAAACAGTATCCCTTCTCTTCCCCCTACCAAAATGTGTTTTAAATCCTTACTTCTGTCTCTGTGCAAAATCCCATCTGGGAATTGGTTGTCTTTGTGATGTTAGTGACAGGACTGTAGTTGTTGCTGTGTACTGTAGAGTTGGAGCCAACCCATAGCTGACCCTCCGGCAGGTTTTTAGAGGCAGTTAATTGCACAGGAGGAGCTTGTCCACCCTTCTCCCTCAGTAACAGGACTACTAGGTGTGTCTTAATCTCTTTTGAGGTATAAAACAGAAAGGTGAGAAAGAAGAGTCGAGTATATCCAGACTGCCCAGGAGCAGCTCAGAGACAAGGATAATCTCTTCATAGGCTGTAAATTACTCGAGAGGAGAGTCCCTATCTTTCTCCCAGGGAGCAGCTGGTGGATTTGAACTGCTTGCCTTTGGCTTGGCAGTACAACTTCCTTACCAAGTAGGTCACCAGCGCCCCCTAAGGTTGTGATACCCAAACTGAGTAACTAAGGAACATCCTACAAATGCGTGTATAGAACTTAAAGGAAATCCTTCAGATTGCCCTGTAGAGAAAGCTTTCTGGTCCACGCCATATTTAAACTATAGTTCCCACTTGGGTCCTCTCACTCCATTTGTCACTCAAAGGGCTAATTTCCATAGTCTTTGCAATCACTTGCTATGTGTCAGAGCGCTGGACAATGACCAGAGATGATAGAAGGAAAATTGATGCCTTTGAGCTGTGGTACTGGAGAAGGGTATTGAATATACCATAGACGGCTAGAACAAACAGGTTCATCCTAGAAAGAGTAAGACGAGGCTGCTCCTTGGAGGCACAGATTCTGAAGCTTCATCTGACATATTTTGGACATTCTGCAAGGAGGGAACAGTCCTCGGAGAGGGACGTCACGCTTGGGAGGGTGGAGGGTCAGCACAAGAGAGGAAGATCCTGGATGAGATGGATTGATTCAGTGACTGGGATAATGAGGGTAGGTGTGTCAGAGACAATAAGAATGGCACAGGATAGAGCAGGGTTAAAGGCTGCTGAACATAGGGTTGTAGGTGACTCAAAGGCACGTAACAATAGGGCTAATTGCAACTATACATGGCCTTACTCCAAATACTTTGAATTAAACTATAGCATCTTAATCCTCCACTTTTAACAATGAGAGACCTGCGCCTCCAAGGTAAGCCTTGCTGAGGTTCCCAAGGGCCTTAGCAGCACAGCACCCCTGGAGTTCAGTCAAGTCTTGATTAGAACTCAGGTGAAGGCCGTCTTCTGTGCCTGACCCAGCTTTGTGAATTCAGGAGATTGGCAGCATCATGATTGCTAACAGCTTTTGTTTGCTTGGTTCCATAATCAATACTCTTGGTATAAGTAGCCAGGAAATCGAGACGACTTGCATTGGGAAAGTCAACTGTCAAGGACCTCTCCAGAGTACTGAAAAGCAACAATGTCAGTATGGAGATTAAGGTGCACCTGATCCAAGCCATAGTCTTCACAATTGCTTGCTATGCATCAGAGAGCTGGACAATGACTAGGCATGACAGAAAGAGAATTGATGCCTTCGAGCTGTGGTGCTGGAGAAGCATGTTGAATATACCATGGACTGCTAGGAAAACAAACAGGTTCGTCCTAGAGATAGTTAAGTCAGCCTGCTCCTTGGAGACAATTCTGAGGCTTCGTCTGACATACTCTGGGCATGTTGCTATGAGGGACTGGTCCTTCATGCTTGGAAGGGTGACGGGATGGGGAAGGAGAGGGAGATCATAGAGATCGATTGATACAGTGACTGGGGTATTGAGAGGAGGTGTGTCAGAGTAAAGCTGGCCAGGATAGAGCAGGTTTCAGGACTGTTGTACATAAGGTCGCTGAGTCACAAGCAACTCAATGGCACATAACACCAACAAAACAACAGCACGACCTCTGTACCTCAGTTTCCTCATCTATAAAATCAAAACTCAAAACTGTTGCTGTTGATTCCAACTCAGTGGCACAAAGACTGCAGAGCTGTACTTCCTGGGTGGGGCCCAGGGCTGTAAATCTTTACACCAAGTCAAAGCCCGCTGCCAGCTGCCATTCTATTAACTCTAACTCACAGGGGCCCTCCCACTGATTTCTGAGGCTGTAAATCTTCATGGGAAATGAATGTCCACCTTTGCCCCATGCAGCAGCTGCCGTTAGATTTGAACTGCCGACTATTCTCTTTGCAGCACATCACGTTATCCACGACACCATGGAAACTTGATCATCTATAAACCCACTTGTTGCCATCAGGTCTTAGAACCCTCCCATTTGGGCTTCCAGGGCTGTAAACAGCATGGCAGACTTGGCAGACTATCTTTACTCCCTCAGTGTGGCTGATGGGTTTGAACAGCCATTTGGGTTAGCAGAGCGCCATACGGACCACACCCTTTCAGGGCTCCCTATAAATTGGGGGTTGGGAATTGAAAATGTGAGTGCTGTAGCAGCTGCGAAGGGCATTTCAAATGGAAGATTTCTATATCGACATGTTTATCCAAGCCAAGTGTGTTAGTTACATAAAGCTTGGAGCTTTGGAATACCTGACCTACTAATTGAAGTGGAACTCAGTAACCATTTTAGCTTCAAATTAGGTCAGATCTCGGCACGGGTTTCTGAAGCATCCCTCTTCAGAATGAGGAAAATAGGTTACACTTCTGTGCTGGAAAGTTGTGTGCTGTTACCAGGAAGTTCAAAGACTGGCTCGTGACCTTTCTCACCTGTTGGCACAAAGCTTTATAGATAAAGAGAGCATTTAAATACCTTTTGTTACTGAACCAACCCATGTGAGCAGGCATGCATGTTCAGTCCTGAGCCCTCACCGGAGGTGGTAAAAATTGAGGCTGGAGACATCACCCAATCACTAGTGATGTTCCTGAAAGGACCCCAGGTGGAGAGGCCAGTAGGGGAAGGTGGATTAAAGCAGTGCTATGGTGTCAGAATTGACTGGTAGCTGACCCTCCAGTGGGTTTTAAAAGGCTGTCGATCCAGGAGACTGCCTGTATTTCTCCCATGGAGCTGATAGTGGATTTGAACCACCAGAGGCAACACCTTTTGCTTAGAGACTTAACTCCCTACTACGTCACCAGAGCTCCTGTTTAAGGGATTAGGCCTCCCCCACCCCAAACTCAGTTTGAAGCTTGCTTTCCGGGTTAAAACAAAACAATCCAGAGCTTTAAAATTAATCACTGCAGATTATTTTGGAAATCCTGGTGTGTCCTTCAGCTTCTGAATAGAAAGAGCACTGAGAAAATCGGACCCAGCTTACTATGTGCCCATCAGCTAAGGCTATCTTTTAAAAGGGGGGCAGAGGGCTAGCAGACATGAAAATTCAGTATTTACTTTCAGTGTTAACCATCAACCATCACTCCAATAGGGTGGGGTTGAACAACACCCTCCCAAGTTAAACATACATTCCACAAGCTTTCATAGGTGCCATATGGCAGGAGATGGCATTCTGGTCTGGTAGGCGGTATACAGACATCATTTACCCCGCATGGATGGTGGATGAGAGATGCTAAATTAGGGGTGGTTGTTTTGATGAGCTGTCGATCACAAGTGAGTCACAGGTCACTCTCCCGTCGATTTTCAGAGGCTGTTAAGTTGCAAAGGGGGAGAATGGTCCAGCTTTCTCCCAGGGAGTGGCTTGTGGATTCGAACTGCGTGCGTTTAGGGTTGGATGTACAACTCCTTACCCATTAGGCTCCAAAGCTCCCTTAAGTTAGGTGAGGATTTCCATAAGCTGGTAAAAATTGTCTTATCCTAAGGTCTTATTTGTGGCTAACACAACATGTAATAAGACGACTTGGAAAAGTCACTGCCATTGGGTCAGGGCGGGTTTCCAAGGCTAAAATCCCATAAGACGGCCCCTTGTTCTCCCTCAGAGCTGCTTGTTGGTGGAACTGAACTTCCAAAAAAAAGGTACAAATTATGGATAAGGACTAGGCGACCAGAGTTCCTCCAACAGAACTGGATGGCAGGGAAATTGTGATACCACACTGTTTGAGCCTCAAACCAGGATTCAAAATGGGTTAGCTGAGCAAAGAGACCCACAGAGAGGACAATCAAGACCAAAGACAGGAGATGATATTCCCCAAAGCAGCATTTATTTTTACCCACTGAACTCCAAAACATTTAATTTAGAAGTCTGGCATTTCATAATCACCCATCTTGATTGATATGGGCTGACACACGTGGCGGCTGTCAGGGTACACAAGGACAATAGCTAACGAATTAAAAAAAGGAAATAAAAATAAAATAAAATCCATGATTCTTAAACAATCACAACTGGAAAATAAGAAGTTACAAGTATCAAAACTTCAGATGCATTGCATTGAAAAGGTCTGTGCACATCATAATTTAAAGAGGCCAAAAAAACAAGGTGCTACTGAAACTTCACTGGAACAGTTTATTACAAAGCTGATGGGAAGGAGCAGAGTTCTCTTTGTATCAGCTGCCCTGAACAGTTCTCCATGAGCTGAAGAAAGAGGTGGGGCTCGGGGTGGGGGCAAGAGAGGTGAGTTCATTGTTGCATGCACAAAGATGTACTGCTTTAAACAAAACACTACCAGCTTGTTTTAAATGGACCCTTTAACTATTCGTTACAGCCTGTGGCGGCTAATTCACCTTTCTGAACTTTCCCACTGCCTTTGCCTGGATGCTCCTGATAGATCAATAGGCACTGTGAAATGCCTCGTTCAGAATGCGCTTGCCCATCAATGCCCATGAAGAGATTGATCTGAAACCGCTCCCCGAGGGACAGGAGAGCAGGTCTGAATAGTAGCTGTGCTGCCGATCGGTACAGATGGGTTTAGCACTAGATAATTTCGTGACTGTGGCGAGAAGGACTCGGTGATGAAGGGGGGGGGAGGCGGGCAGTGGGTGAAGAAAGAGCCAGGGACTCGAGGAGGGGGGGGGTCTTCAGTTGCCTTCTCCTGCTTCTTCATCCTTCTGGTCGCTCGTCCAGAGGGTGAGGTTGTCTCGCAGCAGCTGCATGATGAGCGTGGAGTCCTCATAGGAACCCTCGTTTAGTGTGTCCAGCTCTGCTGTGGGGTCATCGAAGGCCTGTTTGGCGAGGAAGCAGGCCGTTGCCTTCTCCTGCTTCTTCATCCTGCTGGTCGCTCGTCCAGAGGGTGAGGTTGTCTCGCAGCAGCTGCATGATGAGCGTGGAGTCCTTATAGGAATCCTCGTTTAGTGTGTCCAGCTCCGCTGTGGGGTCATCGAAGGCCTGTTTGGCGAGGAGGCAGGCCTGCTCGGGGGCGTTCTGGATCTCGTAGTAGAACACAGAGAAGTTGAGGGCCAGGCCCAGGCGGATGGGGTGCGTGGGCTGCATGTGCTCCTTGCTGATTTCAAAGGCTTCCTTGTAAGCCGCCTCCGAAGCCTCCACCACGCTGTTCTTCTTCTCGCCGGAAGCCACCTCGGCCAGGTAGCGGTAGTAATCGCCTTTCATCTTCAGGTAGAACACCTTGCTCTCGTACTGGAAATCGTTGCAGTTCTTGATGAGGAACTTGTCCAGCAGGGCCAGGACGTCGTTGCACACCGTCTCCAGCTCCTTCTCAATCTTCTCCCGGTAAGCCTTGACCTTCTCCAGCTTCTTCTCGTTGCCGTCGGCCATGGTTTTCTGCTCGATGCTGCTGATGACCCGCCAGGAAGACCGCCGGGCCCCAACCACGTTCTTGTAGGCCACGGAGAGGAGGTTCCGATCTTCGTTGGAGAGAGGTTCATCGAGCTCTGTCACCTGTGAACCCCCCCCAAAAAACCAAAAAAATAAAACACAAAACATTGAGAGGCAAGTCTGTAAATATTGGAAAGAAACCTACCGTAATTTAACCCAAGTGGCAAATCCATCTTAAAAACAAAATTAGGAGGGAGCTCTGTTGGCCTAGTGGCAAGAAGCTGTACGGCAATGCCAAAGGCAAGCAGTTTGAATCCACCAGATGTGCCACTGGCGGAGGGGCAATCTCCTCCTGTGCCAGTTGGATTCGACTTGACAGTACAAAAGTAAGAGAGAGAAAAAAAAAAGCGAGGGAGAGAGAAAAAGAGAGGAAGGGAGAAAGGGGGAGAAAGAAAGGAAGGGGGGGGAAGAAAATAAATTAGGATAAGGGCACTTTGGAGAATAACTACCTGAATATGAATCCTATCCCAAGACTATAGTCCAACAAAAGAGAAAAAATAACACTGAAAACAGGAGGTGATAAGGGCCTTGAGACGGTCATAATTCAGGACTTTGAAGAGGCTGCCTTCATCCTGGTAGAAGATTGAGGAGGACAATTGCAGATTATCAAGGTTCACCATAGAAAGGTTGTGAGGTGGTGGTACCCACAAAGAGAAGGGAGGAAAAACTGACAAGGCTCTTTCTCAAAAGATAGCCTGAACAAGAAAATCATGCCATTCCTTTGTTGAATGTGCAAAAGACAACAGCCTGGAAGCCCTTTCCCGTTTTCTAGTCAGGAGCACCATCCACACTTCCCATTAGTTATTAGCAGATGACAAGAGTGTCAGAGGTGAAATCAAACACACGTGACTTGGTGCTTGCATGGCCAGAGCGCTGTTCTGTGGAACATCATCAAACTCCCAGCCAAACAAAACTGAGGAATGCATTAGTGACAACAAAGCACACTTGGCCTCAGCTGAAGGAATTATACCCTGCCCGGCCACAAGAGTGCAGTGAAGCCTCCTGAGCTGTAACTTCTCTGTGAGACTTTGCCAACACTAAGTAAAAAAAGTACTAGACTGGACATGAAGAAATCTGGGCCTGCGCCTCAGCAAAGCCACTTATTGCCTAAACTGACAGGCAGCATTTCACAAGTTCACAAATGAGACTTGTATCATCTATAAACGGAACATTTCTTGATTACATGATCATGGCCATGTTGCAAGGAGGGACCAGTCCTTTTAGGGGGACGTCAAACTTGGGAGGGTGGAGTTGACAGTGCAAGAGAAAAGACCCTCGATGAGATGGATTGATTCAGTGACTGGGGTAATGGGGGTAGGTGTGTCAGAGACAGTGAGATCTGGACAGAACAAAGCAGGTTTAGGGCTGTTGTATATAGAGTCACTGTGAGTCGGTGACTCGACAGCAAATAACAACAAGAACGTGATCATTACAGCATCAACATCACTGATTCAAGCCAACAAACAAAACTGTAAAAACAAAGAATGTTAACACTTCTAAGCACCATATCAAGTTTTACTTAAGCTATAAGGCTAGAAACACTTCCAATAGAGGGGGAAAGTGGGATGGAGAACTGTATTAACAGCACAAAGACATGCATAAATATGGAGTGCGAAGAAAGAACAGAACGACAAATTTTAAATAAAAAGATAGGTGTTCACTGGGGGCTCAGTAGGCCGCGAACAGAGGTCACAAATGTCATCATAATTGGATGTAAAAAGTTAGAAAGTGGATGCCAAGTTCTTCAAAAGTAAAGGAAGCAGCTGTTTACAAGCACTACCCTTTGCCACCTCAACTTCCAACAAAAGAAAAATATGCTCTCTCCCCTTCCCACAATCCATTTTTTTAGCCCAGGTCCATCATGCTCTTGCTGCGAGCAAATCCTTCACCCCAGTTCTCCAGCTCTCCTATCAACCCAATCCCCTTCTTCTTCAGTGTGGTCTCTGGTCACAAGTCACCCCAAAAGGGCTGCTTTCAACCTGGTTCCTTATTCTTCCTCACACAGTCTAGACCTCCAGACCTCTCTCTCGCTGTGATGTGCCTCAGTGGGGAACAATCTTCTTTTTAATTTAAACTCAAAACCCACACGCAGCAGCCAGTGCAAGCAAGTATCTTTCAATACCCGTACCTACTGGGAAAACAGACTTCAAGATACCTGATAGCATCCCCACCTCTAACTTCTCAAATCCTCTACAATGACTCAATTTTCTGAGGTTAATGACTAAACATGAGGCACCAACAGGACCTGGACTTGCTTGTTTATTCAGTAAAACTGATCAGCAAGGCCTCCCCTCCGTATTTCAAGTAGGGAGGTCCATCCCTTTTGGGGATCTAACTTTCTAATAAATCTGTATTTTACTATTTTATCCTCAAAAAGAAAAAATATTGATAGGAAAAACTCCAACAGATATTTTTGTGAGGAAAAAAAGGAGGACCTGGAGCGCTCCTCACATCCTGCAGTAACTGAATCCAAGTAAGGCCATGTGACATTAAAACTGCAATGACACCCATCAGGAAGTCAACGTATACTTTACCCTCTGACTAAGAAATCTGCTTTTGTCAGATTTGCAAAGACACAACAAGGGAATGTTCCAGAATGTCATTAAAATTGCAAGTGTAGATTTGAAAGATATCAGAGTCATATAGAATGTGCTTGTGGAAGGTCCAGTTTCATTACTCAGAGAATGTGTATAACCTGAGAAAACTGGGTGACCTTGAATAAATTACAACTTTCTGGGTATCTAAGGTTCACCAGTGTGGAGCTCTGTGCTTAAAGCACTCAGCTGCTAACCAGAGGGTCAGTAGTTCCAATCAGCACAGCCTCCAAACGGGAGACTTTCAACATGCCAGTTACTGCCATAAAGACTGTTGTTATGGACCATTGAGTCACAACAGACTCACAGCTGACCCTCCAGTGGGTTTTCAGAGGCAATAAATCATTCACACGGAGGAGACTGCTCATTTTTCTCCTACAAAGCAGAGGGTGGATTCAAACCGTGTGCCTTTGGGTTGGCAGTGTTACTCCTTACCATGAAGCCACAGGAACGCTTTCCATTAAGACTACAGCCTTGGAAACTCTTTAGAGTCGCTCTGCGAGCCTATTAGATGCGCTCAATGGCACACAAGACCCAGTAAAACAAAATCAATCATCATATGGCCTCTAAGGCCACCCTCAGATCCAAAATTCTATGGTTCCATTTTACTTCAGCTCTAATAAAAGGTGCAGTAAAGCAAGAGGTTGACATTACCAACTTAAATCAAATGTGGGTGTGTCTGTGGGTTTCAGGAATTCTTGGCGTTTATCCTTTCTTCATCAAGAACAAACTGCCCACAACGGCCAGGAGCAATATTTATAATAACACCTTCATCAGAAGAAGGGAAAAAAGTTTACTAGGAATATTAGTGTTTACACAGCAATCATCTGGTTGCCTGCCAGTCTCAATGAATCACTCTGCAGCATCAGCTGAGGGTGACTAACAAGCAGACGCGGCTCTCAGAACCCTGGCCAGGGCCTAATTAGGACATTACTAGATCCATTTAAAATAAAGGCATTTTTTAATACTCCTGGGTTACAACTCAATTAACATGGAAACTTGTGGTGGAATAAAGTCATTTATTACTTAATCAGGCAACTCAAAAAAACTTGGAGCCATCTCCAGTATGGAAAATTACAGACCTCAGTGAAATCAGATGGTCTGCAGGAACAGGAGAGATTCTCACCTGCCTGAATTGATGGTATTGGTGGAGAAGCCCTGGCTCTCAACATGTCAAATACTAAAATAAGGGGGGATTCAGACAGCAGGGCCAAGAGGACTAGAGACAATGTCCTATATTGCCACTGTTAGTTGTAATGTATTGTCGAGTCAGAACCGCCTCAAAGCTGACCCTCCAGCAGGTTTTCCAGAGGCTGTAAAATGCACGGGAGGAAACTGTCCACTTTTCTCCCATGGAGCGGCTTGTAGATTCAAACCACTTGCCTCTGGGTTGACAGTGCAACTCCTTATCATGAAGCCAGCAGAGTTCCTTGTCCTATAAATGAGATAGGACATGTCCTATAACAAGGTAAGTTCCAGCCATACCGGGTCATCACCTGCAGGTTCTATGGAGATGGGTTTACTGCATCTTTAGTCTTCTTGTTGTTGTTAGAAACTCTCAAGTCGCATGAGACTCATAGCGACCCTGTTTACAACAGCTGTGAACCCTGCTCTATCCTGGGCCAATCTTATTGTCTCTGATACACTGACCCCCATTACCCCTGTGACTGAGTCACTCCATCTCATCGAGGGTGTTCCTCTCCTGAGCTGTCTTTCCACGTTCCCAAGATGTCCCTTCTCCAAGGACTGGTCCCTCCTGGCAACATGCCGAAATAATTTCTAATCAGGGACAAGTAGCGAAGACAAAGCACACTATTTCTGAGACAGTGATGGCTCTCAAAGTTCTTTCCAGACCAAAACCAGTTAAAATACATGCACTGCAAGAAGCTGCACTGCAATCCCAAAGGTGTGCGGTTCGAATCCACCAGATGCTCTGCTGAAGAAGGAGGGACAATCTCCTCCAGTACCAGTCAGATCTAATTTGATGGTGTGTGTACACACACACACACACACACACACACAATTTAAAAAAACAAAACACATACAATCCCAGTGCCCTCCCTGCAGCCTGTCCCAGGCAGTAAACCACCCAGGTTTCTACCTTCTTCCTCTCCTGCTCACACCCTCCAGGAGATAAAGGCCCTCCTCCTCTTTCCTAGGACCACTGGACTCTGGCCAGTCTTGTTACGGGTCCTCACCACACAACCTTCAGCCACACCAACTCTCAACCCCAGTGCACGCTTCTGACCCATTTTCTCTGCTCTGCAATGACTACTAAGGCCTCAGGACCTGGCTTGTTAGTAATTCCATCATCTTCCTAAAACATCCTTCTCTAACTCAAGTAAATTTATTGCCTCTTCTAAGGAATAAAAATAGATCAACTGCCAAAAACATCGTAGGGGACTGACTATTCGTGGAACGTTGAAATTCTTCATCTGGGATCATCCAATGCCACACAAAGTCACAGTGGTAAACAAGAATATCACCCCTGAGCCACCAGGCTCTGCTGCCCAAGTGGGGGTGAGGGGGGCAGTACTTGGCCCCGGCCAGAGCAGCCATCCTCCGTGGCCCATCTGTATCCACACCCCCACGCAAGCATCCTATCCTTTAGAGTCACTCCCACCCACACACTTACCCACAAGCTGGCTGTTGATGGGTTTGTAACAGAAGAAAAGGAATTGCATGAAAAATTAAATAAACACACACACACACACACACACACACACACACACACACACCCCAAAAACCCACCCTACAACTTTGAGCTTCTTGGTGAAACTCTAAAAATGTAAAGTACAGCTAGGATGAAAGCCCTTCCCCACCTCCCCAAGCTTCAGTGCCTCCCTGCAGGTGAGGATCTGCTGGGTCGTGAGCTGGCAAAGCCACTCACGTGTCCAGACCTACAAAGCCATTCTCTCCTGGCCAGTGTTAGGGCTCACTGCCACACCAGGGCTTGGCCAAGTCCTTTACCCACACCAGGGCAAGGCAGCAGTTCTATGAAGCCACAAAATGAGACAGGCTTAGGCCATTCACACCCACTACACGTTTACTGTTCCTCTATTGTCCATAGGGTTCTACTCTGGACATGTTAAGAGAGGCCAGTCCTTGGAGAAAGACAGCATGCTTAGAAAGGCAAAGGGTTAGAGTTAAGAGAGGAAGACACTCAACAAGACAGACTGACACAGTGACTGCTGCTAAGTGCTTAAGCGTGTTGGACACGGTGAGGATGGCAGGCAAAGGACAGGGCAGGTTTCAGATCCCTTGTTCGAGTCATACTCAACTCGAAGGTGCATTAACAACTGTAAAAGCCGGACAACGAATAAGGAAGACCAAGGAACTTGTCCCTGGGAGTGACTGTGTTAACAAAGAATACTGACCATACCATGGGATGTCAGAAGAATGAAGAAATCAGACCTGGAAGAAGACCAGCCAGATGCTCGTTAGATGTGAAAACTGGAAAAGTGCATCTCATGGACTCTGGCTGCATTAGCAGGAGGCATTCAAGCCCCAGAGGACATCATGACGGCCGTGCAAAGGAGAGCCTGCAGTAAATGGACTGGCCTCAAACTCAGCAACCACTGGGATAGTGCAGGACCTAGGAGAGTTTCTTGCTATTGTGCACTGAATCGACAGCACCCGATAACCATCAAGCAAGACTAAACATTCTTCATAGGGATTAAACACAACCCCGTCCTAAGGGCATGACTGCATGCTACTGGTCCTGCAGGTACCAGGGCTGAAGGCCTCAGCAGTATCATCCTATCGGAGGAAGACCCCACAGCAGTAGGGTGGGGAGGAGCACCAGGTTGGGGAGACGGTGGGAAACGCTCTTCTAATTCAGGTTCCTCGAGCCCACACACACATTCCCAGGCTTCAGTGCAGCCAAGTTGCATGAACTGTCTGCTACCTTTACTTCCAGCTGCCACAGGCCCTGCTCATGGCAATGCCAGTTTCAGGGCACAGCGTCCTCTGCGGGATTTTTTTAATGCTTCCGTTTTGTTCAGATCCCCAGACCCTTCTGGATGAATTCAAATCTCCGACCTCTCTCTGAGTTAGCTGGCAAGAATAATAGTCGTTTGCATCCTGCTACCTTTCACATCCTTTCATTTAAACCACTCCAAGAGCCAGAGCCTGCCTTCCCTCCTCCGACAGAAATCCGTTATGGCTATGTTTCAAGGGGCCAATCAATGCCATGCAGCTTTTACACATTTCATAATCTAGTAGCTAAATGACTGACTTTAACCCCATTTTTGCTATACCTCCTTTGGTTTTATTGTGTTCATAATCATGTCTCACCCTGGGCCACTCAGCACATGTTCTTCTTTTACTTACCACCTGCCTGCTCCCCATTTTCCGTAATCTCTCATGTGCTGGAGTAAGAGCCTTGTGCTACCGTCTGGGCAGAGTGCCTCTTCCTCTCCCACTCCTGTTTATGCTGCAGCCACTTTCTGCATCGACCTAGATACTACCATCTATATTGAAATCTCTCCGTAGATATCACTCCAGTCTTTCCAACCCACTTCTTCTCATCTTTTATGTACACGTGAAGTCTGCATCAAGCTTCAAAATACATCACTTTCCCAAATAATTGGTTTTATAGCTCCAAAATTATCCCTGACCTAGATTTTTAAAAAAAATATCAAAATACACAGGACAATAAGCATTACAAGACTGAATTTTTCCTCTCAAAAAGCGACCTGGTTATTGATCAACTTTCCTTTGGTCTCTTAAGTTTTATAGGTTATCATTTATATACCACTTTCTCATCCTGCTTCACTTCTCATATTACACCAATTTGACAGATGTTATGAATTGTGGGAAGTTATTATTCCAGGCTTGGTCTGAACAAGGCCTTTGGGTTCTAGACTCTTCCATGATGTTTCATCCCACTATTCAATTCTACATGCAAAGCAGGACAAAGCGACTAGGTAGATGAGAAGCAAAAAGATAATCCTCTACTTCAAGTCAGAAATATTTCCCGCCTCTTCAGTTATGGGTGAGGCAGAAAACGTTGTTGATCTCACACAGTTGTTTCCAGAATGCATGCTTTTCCTACGGCTTTCTCATACCATCCTCCACGTGACGGTGACAGCATAAGGCAGGCAAGACATGTAGGCAGGCAGGCAGCAAGTATCAGTAGGTGACCATTTAGATGACAGAGAAAAGAAGAAAACATGTTAGAAGAACAGAGCCTGGAAACTGACTTATTAGCATCACCAACCTTCAGACTTTCACATTTCAGAGACTTGAGAGGCCAAAGATACAGAGTGGTGATGCTGCAACAGGCCCATCAGTTAAGTGTCCTGCTCTGTCTCCCTTACAGCAGTCTTTTTACCCACCAGTCCACTCCAAAGAGAATCCACACTTAAGCCCAGGAGTAATTAGGATTCACAGTCTTTCTAAAAGATCTACTGCAGGTTCATGTTAATTAGTTAACACGAGCATCTGGGTCTTCCCAGTTCCACTCATGAAAAATTCAATCTATAAAGACCAATTTAATAGGGAAACCTTAAGAATGAGTTCTCCTCTGGTCCCTGCACACACAGCCCATTCACTTAAATGACAAAGCTATAAAAATAACCAAAGTCACAACATGTGTTATCATTTTTATATCCTTCCTTAGAGTTGTTTAATTTCTCAAGACACCAGTTTGACAGAGATGATAATAAACTGTGTAAGGGAAATTATTCATGAGGAGATTCCTTAAGAAAAATGCTTTCTCACAGTTCTGAGAAAATCTAAGTAAAGCAATGATTGGATGTTCAATGCTTTGTTCATTCCATCATATTTCAGATGCCTCCAGTTTTAGGTCTAGGAACTAAAAGAGCTAGCTGGAGGATGGCATTTTCTATTTTTTCCCCCCCTCCTCTGCCTAAATTTCAGCTTGGTAACAGCCTCTCCCCATTCCTTTTCCTTACTTCACATTTCGTGTAAGAATGCGTATGCGCGTGTGCGTGTGTGTGTGTGTGTGTGTGTAGAAAATAATGAAATAAGTATTTCTTAAGTTCACTTCACCTTCTTTCATGCATTTCCAACATCCTTATTCCTCTTAAGGGCCCCTGACATTGCAGTTTTGGCAAGAAAAATCCCTCACCAAAATGTGCTACTGAAAGGTCTTGTTCTGTACAATCTCTGTATCTCTCAGTTACCGGGGAGGTGAGGCTCCCTTTAAGTGGGTTGCTGTGTGGACATACGTGACTTAACACCCCGAGGAAACAAAGCTTAAGGACCCCTTTCTAAGGAAGGGTGCTCACGTAATCAGTCACGTTCCTGTAAAATGTGCCAAGCCAATACATTTTTATATTTGCTTAAAAAGAGGATTCCCCACAATTACATAAGCTTCCTTCAGACCCCAAATTTACATCGTCTCCTGGTTGGGATGAAAAACTCCTATGTAACGAACCATCATATACTACCCTACTTAAATCAGAACCAATGAATCCAGAGGGGCTTGTTGTTGATTTCCAAATAAACCAGTTAAATGTGTAATAAGGACAATCTAGGGAGAAAAATCTCTCTTCCTTAGATAATCCTAAATATTGGATTCAGTCCCAGTTTGCATGTATTAATACCAAAAGCCATTTTTAGGTGATTTCAAAATGCACCTGGAATTTGTAGGGAAAGCCTTGGATTTGTTAGGTTTTTTTAAAAGAAATCCCTTCGCAAGGCCAATCAAAGGGTAAAGGACAAAAGCGCTCTCCTCCAGGGCAATAACTTCCACCATTATGCCCGGGAAAACTTGCCAGAACTGGTTAAAAAATGTCTGATTTCACAATTCCACCTCTAGAGTTTCTGAATCTTTAGGGCTAAGGTGGGGCCAGGGAGACCCGCCCAGGTCTGAGGTTTGTCTGCACAACCAATTGAATATGGCAGGTTGGTGGCCCCCCAATAGCTGTGACCTTGAAGCAGATAGAAAGAATGCTCTTTTGGACACCAAAAATGTCCAGGAACGTGAAAGGGCGGGGAGAGGATGGGACAGGACGGCGGGCTAAGTCTCAGAAACCCAGGTCGTGTCTGCTCCACAGCGTTTGCTAGGGCGTGGCTGGCACGACTTCTTCACCGGAAATGAAGCTGCAGACGCGCCTGCTCTGCGATGGTCCCAGGGAAGGGACACATGTCCGTTGCACCTAGAAGTCATGTCTCATGTTGGATCGCAAAGCTGATGGGCGCCGCAGCGGTGCGCCACGGGTCAGAGTGGACCCTGGATCAGGGTGGACCTCGGACCGCCCCTCCGTGGCAGCTGGAAAGGGGGTCGCCACATACAAAGCGTGGGGCGTGGGAAGGTGGCAGGAGAACAATTCGGGCCAGCAGGGCCCACCAGATGGGAATTTACTCCGCCAGGAGACGGGGTGCTGTGCGCTCCGGGGTTCTAGATGACAAGGGGCGACGAGGGGGGCTGGGTTTCCAGGTGCTCACAGAACGGCCTGGAAGGAGGAATGTGCTCACTCTCGTTCCATCGCCACTCCGGGCCCCTCCCAGGACGCTCCTGGGCCCCTCCCTGGACATCCGAGCTCAGATGTCGCGCCTCCCGCCCACCGCTCGCGAGGGGCACCACCTCCCGTCCCCCCCGGGGACTGCACTCGCTCAGACCCGATCAGCAGCGCCCACCCTGCAGGACATGGCAGGGCGTCCACTGCGCGGGAAGCTAGAGGGTGATCGCGCCCAGGGGCCGTGGGAGACCCCGCTGACCGCCCACCCCTCCCTTCCCCCGGGCCTCTCCAAGCACCCCCCTCCCCGGGGGGCCCCCCGGCCGTGCTCACCGCCTTCATGGCAGAGGCCATGTCGTCATAGCGCTCCGCCTGCTCGGCCAGCTTGGCCCGCTGCAGCAGCTGCTCCCGGTCCCCCATGTCGCCGTGCTCGTGTCGCCTGGCTCCGCGCTGCTCGCTCGCTCGCCGCTCCGGGTCGACGCCGCGCACGCGCACTGGCTCCGGCCGACCTGAGGCTGCAGGCTGCGCCCCGCGTTCTGGCTCCGCCGCCGACACCGCGCGGGAGAAAAGCGCCCCGCGGGCTGGCAGAGGGCGGGCCGGCGCCTGCGCACAGGGAGCCGCTGGGCGGGCGGCGGGGAACGGCGGGAGTGGGGGGTGTCAGGGGCGGAGGGCCGCCCTAACGGTCTATTTCAAGGTGACGTCACCTACTATAAATAGCTGCCACCGCTCGGCCCGCCCCGGGTTGGCGCAGGCGCGCTGCGGGTGCTGCAGCTGCCACTGCAAAGGTGCAAGTGGGCACTGGTGAGCGCTGGGTGGCGACTGCGGGCCCTCGCCTTGCTGGTGGCTGCATTGTTGCAGCTTCACCCGGGGGCGCGCTGCTGAATCTACGTTAGTTAGCAGGCTGACTTCAGAAAAATCCAGAAAGCAAAGCCGCTGCGTGGAGAAGCAGGAGTCGCACAGCTGCTCCGGCCCCGCTGCCGCGCGCCGCTGGCTGATCGCCACACCCTGCGCGCGCGTCTCCGGGGTCTCGGGTGTCCGCGTCCCCGGCTGCAGAACTACACAGACTGTGCCCTCCACGAGGGGAGGCCGCGCAGGAACATTTCGCAGCGCAGACTCCTGGGGCCCGCCCAGGGCTGGGCCTGTCCAAATGTTATCCCAGTTGCTCATCTTCTGTCAACTTGAGGGCGAGCCAGCTAGTGTCCCCGCCTATAAAAGGAGCGGGAGGGACTTGCTCAAGGTTATGTAGCCTGTTAAAAGTAGAGGTGGGGGTTCAAACCCGGGCTGGACTTCCTGCGATGGCAAAGGGGGTGGTGTACGGGCAGACTGTGACGTAAGCACTCTCCCAACTTTGTCATTGGGTACTGAGTGTCTTCCATGCCCTGTTTGACCACCAAGAACATCCTCATGACAACACACGACTCAAATTGGCAAGATGCAGAGGGATACACAGGAAGGGGAGTAGTGGGCTTTTGGAATTTCATTGTATACCGCTGCTGCTGTGTCAAAAAGCTAGAAAATTATGAGGGATGAAAGAAGGAAAATTGATGCCTTTGAGCTGTGGTGCTGGAGAAGAGTATTGAATATACCATGGACTTCTAGGAGAACAAACAGGTTCATCCGAGAGAGAGTGAAACCGGGTTGTTCCTTGGAGGCAAAGATTCTGAGGCTGACAAACTTTGGGTATGTTGCCAGGAGGGACCAGTCCTTGGAGAAGGACATCATGCTTGGGAGGGTGGAGGGACAGCGCAGGAGAGGGAGACCCTGGATGAGATGGATTGACTCAGAGACTGAGATAATGGGGCTAAGTGTGTCAGAGACAATAAGGTTGGTACAGGTTAGTGCAGGATTCCGAGCTGTTGTACATAGGGTCGCTACGAGTCTCAAATGACTCTGGCACATAACAACAACAACCATTGCATATGAGGGAGCTCTGGTGGCCTGCTGGTAAGAAGCTGCTTTGCAATCTTAAAGTCATGCATTTAGAATCTACCAGCTGCTCTGCGGGGGGGTGAGGGGGGGAAAGATTTTGGACAATCTCCTTTCGTGGGAGTCACTGCCTCTGAAAACCCGTTGGAGGGTTGGCTATGTAGGAGTCAGTCCCAGCTCAACAGCATGCAACAACCATCAGTGCGAGTGGGAGTTTAATGTCGTTGTTGCTGTTGTTGTTGGGTGCCTTTGAGTGGTCTGGACACTACCAACCCTATTGGAACCTTGCCTTAATCCTGGACCATCTTCATGATCTGACACTATTGGTACAGAGTAAGAAGCTATTAAATACGGTGTAGCCCCTGCCTTACAGAAGCGTTGATCTGAATGTTCAAGAACCTTGAAAAAATTAGTCGGGAAAAATGTAATATTAGTAAATGGGGTGTAGCCTGGAAAAAGTGTGTGAGGTTTAGAATAAAATTTGAGAGATGATGAGAAGCAGCATGGCTGTGGGAAAGGAGAGTGAGATTGTGGAGTATTTTCAATGCCAAACTGAAGAGATGAAGTTTTCTTCTGGGGTAATTGGGAGTCACTAAAGGTTATTATATACACAGACAAGATTGAAGCTGTCATGGATTTTACTTTATATGGATCCACAATTAACACCCATGGTAGCAGCAGTTGTTGTTGTTATGTGCCGACGAGTAGCGAATCTGTATATAACAGCCCTAAACCCTGCTCTATCCTGTGCCAATCTTACGGTCTCAAACACACCTATCCCCATTACCCCAGTCATTGAGTAAATCCACCTCATCAAGGTCTTCCCCTCTTGCACTGTCCTGCCACCCTCTCAAGCATGATGTCCCTCTCCAAGGCCTGGTCCCACCTTGTAGCATGTCCAAAGTAGGTCAGACAAAGCTTCAGAATCCTTTTCTCCAAGGAGCAGCCAGCCTGGTCTCACCCTCTCTAGGACAAACCTATTTGTTCTTGGGAGACACTGAAGTTTATTATAAACAGAGACAAATTTGATGTTGTCATGGATTTTACTTTTCACGGATCCACAATTAACTCCCATGGAAACAACAGTGAAGAACTCGAACAACATATTGCTTTGGTCAAATTTGCAAAGGACCTTTTTTAAATGCTAAAGAGCAATTAAGCTTGGAAGCAAGAGTGGCATCCACTTCTGTAAATAGCTTGCTTGCCTCTGGAAACCCTATGAAACTGGAGAAAGGATGAAAGTCACACACGCAAGTGTCAAGGACTTTTGTTCATAGGGTCGCTATTAGTCACCTACGACTCAATGGCACTTAACAATACAACAACAAAGAGCAATTAAGGAGTTGATCAGAAGAGTTCAGAGGACAGCACAGGAAGACAAAGTATTACAATGAAATGTGCAAGGAGCTGGAGTCAGAAAATCAAAAGGGTGAACTCGCTCAGTATTTTTAAGCTCAAGGAACTGAAGAACAAATTTAAACCTCAAGTTGAAATACTTAAGGATGCTTTGGGCAGAATATTAAATGATGCAGGAAACATTAAAGGAAGATGGAAAGAGTATAGAGTCATTGTACCAAACGGAATTGGTGGACATAGAGGAATTTCATGAAACAACATATGAGCAAGAGCCTGTGGTGATGAAGTTCAATCTGCTCTGAAATAATTGGCAAAAAACAAGGCCCCAGGAATTGATGGCATACCGATTGACATATTTTAACAAACAGATGATGCCCTGGCTGTGCTCACCAAGTTGTGCCAAGAAATCTGGAGGACAACCATCTGGCCTACTGACTTGAAGAGATCTGTATTTGTTCCCATTCCAAAGAAAGGTGATCCAACAGAGTGTCACATGCAAGCAAGATTCTGCTGAAGATTATCTAAAAATAACTAGAACAGCAAGCACATCAACAGAAAACTGCCTGAAGTGCAGACTGGATTTAGAAGAGGCTGTGGCACTAGGGATATTATAGCTAATGTTAGATGGATCTTGGCTGAAAGCAGAAAGTACCAGAGGAATGTCTATCCATGTTTCATTGACTATGCAAAAGCATTTGACTGTGTGGATCACAACAAACTGTGGCTGAGCTTGAGAGGAATGGGAATCTAAGGACACTTGATTGTGCTTATGTGAAACTTATACTTGAACCAGGAGGCAGTCATCAGAACAGAGCAAGGAGACACTGGATGGTTCAAAATTGGGAAGGGTGTACATCAAGGATGTGTTCTAACTCCGTATATTTTCAATCTATATGCAGAACAGATTATCCGGGAGGCTGGGCTCTATGAGGAGAAATGTGGCATCAAGATAGGAGCTAGACTTATCAACTATCTACATTATGCAGATGACACAACCCTGCTTGCTGAAACTGAGGAGGACCTGAAGCGCTTGCTGCAGAAGGTCAAGGATTGCAGCCTTCAATATGGATTGAAGCTCAATGTCAAGAAAACAAAGTTTCTCACTGCTAGGCCGATTGGCAGCATCATGATAGATGGTGAAGAGATTGAGATTGTTGACAGCTTTAGTTTGCTTGGCTCTATAATCAACACTCTTGGTACCAGCAGCCAAGAAATTAAAAGACGAATTGCACTGGGGAAAGTCTGCTGTCAGAGACTTCTCCAAAGTACTTAAGAGCAAGGATGTCAATCTGGAGACTAAGGTGTGCCTGATACAGGCCCTGGTCTTTGCAATCACTTGCTATGTGTCAAAGAGCTGGACAATGACTAAGGACAGTTGATGCCTTTAAACTTTGGTCAGAAAAAAACAGCCAGACCCTCAATGAAGTGGACAACACAATGGCTGCAATAATGGTCACAGATTTTGAGGCTAGCACAGAATCAGGCAGGTTTTCTTTGTGTTGCACATAGAATTGCTATGATGCAGATAGTTTCATTCACCTACTAACCAAAAGATTAGCGCAGTTCAAACCCACTTGGTGGTGCCACAGAAGAAATGCTTGGTGATGTGTTGTAAGAATTACAGCCAAGAAATCCTTATGGAGCAGTTGTAGAGTTGTTGCTATATACTGTCCAGTTGGAATCAACTCATAGCTGATCCTCCAGCAGGTTTTCAGAGATAATAAATCACAAGGGACTTGAATGCCCATATTTCTCCCATGGAGCAGTTGGTGGATGTGAGCCCTTGCCTTTGGGTTGGAAGCACAGCTCCTCACCACTCTATCACCAGAGCTCTCTTCCAACTCTTATAGGTTGTGTTTTTCTGATTGTTATGGCTTGAATTGTGTTTCACCAAATAGAGAGACTAAAGTGCACCTGATCCAGGCCATGGTCTTCGCAATTACTTCCTAAGCTTCACAAAGCTGGACAATGACTAAGGATGACAGAAGAATTGACACCTTTGAACTGTGGTGCTGGAGAAGAGTCTTGAACATGCCATGCACCACCAGGAGAACTACCTGATCTGTCCTGGGGGTGAAACCATGTTGTTCCTTAGAGGCAAGGATTCTGAAGCTCCATCTCACATACTTCAGGCATGTTGCCAGGAGAGACCAGTCCTTGGAGAAGGACATCATGCTTTGATGGGTGGAGAGACAGCGCAAGAGAGGAAGACCTAGGATGAAATGGATTGACACAGTAACTGGGGTAATGGAGGTAGGTGTGTCAGAGACAGTGAGACTGGTTCAGGACAGGGCAAGGGTCAGAGCTGCTGTATGTATGTAGGGTCACTATGAGTCGACGTCGACTTGACAGCAAATAACAAGAAATGCATGTATGTAAATATAGAACTATGCAATGATTCTCAAATATCTGTTAGACTAGGTAGTCACAGGAGGATTCACAGTGGAATGAGATCCCCCTAATCCCATCACAGCGCTAAGAGGATATAAAAGGTGTTCCCTTAGGGGGTCGCCGGCAAAACTTTCTCAGTAGGAGATACAAGGGAAGGAAAAGGAACTGAGAGGGGGACTTCGATACCACCCGAGAAATAATTGCCAGGAGTGGAGTGGAACGGGTCTTCTTAAACCCAGGCTCCTACACAACGAAGACAAACATGGAGGTCTCCAGGGAACAATGGGCCTACAGTTGCTGAAGAAAACAGGGACCTTCTTCCAGTGGGAACTGATAAAGAAAGAGGGCCTCCCTTCGCCTAGGGTCGACCATTTGAATTTACTACGAATTGGAGTTCCCATGTCAACCAAAAGGAAGGCGGTTCAAATCCACCAGCTGTTCCATGAGAGAAAGATGGGCAATCTCCTCTCTGTAAATGTGTAAATGCAATTTGCAGCCTCTAAAAACCAGCTGGAGGGTCAGCTATGGATCAGTTCTTACTGGACGGCAATGAGGGTTTTGTTGTTTTGGGTTTTTTTTAGTTCAAAACTGTACGAGAATAAATTTCTATTAGTGAAAGCCTTTAAAAAAATAGAAGGAAAAGCAAGCAAGCCATCCGTCATGCACCAAGTGTCTCTGTAATAGCAGATTGAATAACTAAGACTCTAAGCCTGGTGAACTGAGACTGAATTCAGAACAATGGAATGGAGACCTGGGACATTCGACATGATTGAGTTTAGCTCAGTTCTTAAGTCCTGAATCGCTTCTTCTAGAAAACTTTTCTTTCCATCTCATCTCACCAAACTTCCTCCTCTCTGCTTCCTTGTTTGCCAGCCACCACTTAACCCATCATGTTCTATTTCTGTCCCCACTTCTTCACCTAGGCCATCCTCATCAATCAAAGCTACAGATGGTCTCCTTGTTGCCAAGTGCATGGGCATTGTGTCATCCTCAATACATAGGACCCTTGTTGTTGTTGTTGTTAGTAGGTGCTGTCGAGTTGAGTATGACTCATAGCAACCCTATGAACAGCCGACCTGAACCTTGTCCTATTCTGTGCCATCCTCATCATCTCTAATACATGAGAGCTCATTGCTGAAGTCACTGTGTCAGTCCATCTCACTGGGGGTCTTCCTCTTCTTTGCCGACCCTCCATCTTTTGAATCATGATGATCCTTGGAAAGGAATAGCTTCACCTTGCTACGTGCCCAAAGTATGAAAGATGAGGATTCACCATCCTTGCCTCCAAGGAGCACGCTGGCTGCATTTTTTTCAAGACATATCATCACTAGGCTGATTGGCAGCATTATGAAAGATGGTGAAGAGATTGAGATTGTTAACAGCTTTAGTTTGCTTGGCTCCACAGTCAACACTCTTGGTACCAGCAGCCAGGAAATTAAAAGACATATTGCATTGGACAAGGTGGCTGTCATGGACCTCTCCAGAATACTGAAGAGCAATGACATCAATCTGGAGACTAAGGTGCGCCTGACCCAAGCCATCGTCTTTCCATTTACTTGTGATGTGTCAGAAAAGTGGGCAATGACTAGGGATGATAGAAAGATAATTTATGCCTTTCAGCTGCTGGAGAAGAGTCTTGAATATACCATAGACTACTAGGAAAACAAACAGGTTTGACCTGGAGAGGGTGAAACCAGGCTGCTCCTTGGAGGTAAGGATTCTGAGGCTTTGTCTGACCTACTTTTGGCATGTTGCAAGGAGGGACCAGTCATTGGAGAGGGATATCATGCTTGAGTGAGTGGAGGGACAGTGCAAGAGAGGAAAACCCTGGATGAGATGGACTGACTCAGTGACCAGTATAAAGGGTAGGTGTGTTAGAGACAATAAGGTTGGCTCAGGATAGAACAGGTTTCAGGGCTATTGTACATAGGAATGCTATGAGTTGCAAGCAACTGAATGGCACATAATAACAATGACCCTTAGCTTCACACAACTCTTCCCCCTCCTGGAGACATTCTTCTCTCAGCCCTCATGACCCAAACCTCTCTTGGTTTCTGCCCTGATCACTCCCTTGTGTCCTTCCTCAAGGCTCTGTCCCCGACACTTTTCTCATTCTGTTCTCTCCTAGGTCACCCTGTCCACCCTCAGTCCTGGAGGGAAAGAGCCAACTACCATATTCCCAAAACCCAGCAACATGCTTTGCTAGGATGGGAGAGCAAGTCAGTATGATTTCTGTTCTCATTTCACTTGTGAGGAAACAGACTCAGAGATGTTCCATGACTTGAACAAAATCACACAACTCACAATCAGCAGAACTAAAATTCAAAGCCACATCCCCACATTCAGACCCAGGAGCCTGAAGACCCTGTGCTACCCATTGATGTTAAATGAGAAAAATTCAGATGTGGTGATTCTTTCTAAGTAATTCATACTGTAAAAAGCACATACACCCTTCCACTTTGTAGCTTGAACTTTGTCGTTGGTAGGCACCATCACATCAATTGTGACCCTATGAAGAGCAGATCTGAACCTCACTGTCCTGTGCTATCCTCCTCATCACCAATATACTTGTGTATATTGTGCCCATTGTTACAGTCTCAGTGCCAACCCATCTTGTTGAGGGTCTTCCTTTCTTTCACTGACCCTCCACCCTTCTAAGCATGATGCCTTTTTCCAAGGACTTAGCCTTCCTAACAACCTGCCAAAAATATTTGAGATGACGTTTCACCATCCTTGCCCCTAAGATTGCCCTTTAATTGCACCTCCTTCAAGATAGACTACTTTGTTCTCTTGCTCTACTGCACAACTCAAAGGTGTTGGTTCTTCTGTCATCCTTGTTCATTGGCCAACCTTTAGATGCGTAGCAAGGAGTTGAACACTTACCAGAACCCATCTCCTTTACCCTTAGAAGAGTGCTTCCCATCCTGCCCTATCTCACTGCCCTCCCAAAACCCCCTAAACTCATTGCCATCAAATCAGTTCCAATTCATAAGGATCCCATGTTTTACAGGGTAGAACTACTCCATGGAATTTATTGACTATATAATCTTTATAGGAGTAGATCATCGGGTTTACATTTTGTCACACCACTGGGTGTATTTGAACTACCAACATCGAATTCTGGACAAATTGTTCTTACCACCCAGGGACCTGCCAATTTTCCTCAAATCCTCATAAATGAGCAATGAAAACCATGGCCTTAGCCAGGTGACTCATTTCCAGGACCTTCCCTTCTTTCACAAAGGATGTGTTGTTATGCACTCTTACGATTAAGGACCAACTAACATGGATCTCACCTGATGGCATGCATAGGAATCAAATAGATTATATTTGTGGAAAGACTCGGTGGAGAAGCTCAATATCAGCAGTGAAAACCAGGCCGGGTGCTGATTGTGGCACAGGCCACCAACTACTCATATGCAAGTTCAAGCTGAAGTTGAGGAAAATTAAATCAAGTCCATGGGAACCAAAATTTGACCTTCAGTCTATCCCACTCGAATTCCAAAAC
>NW_006399901.1:3208127-3212202 GCF_000299155.1 Elephantulus edwardii | reverse complement strand
GAAGGAGAGGAAGACCTTTGGTGAGATGGATCGATTCTGTGACTGGAGCAGTGGGAATAAGTGCATTTGAGATGGCTAGGTTGGCACAGGATAGAAGAGCATATAGAGCTCTTGTGCATAGGGTCGCTATGAGTCGCAAGCAATTCGATGGCACATAACAACAACAACAACCGACCCTTGGGGTGTGTGTGGGGGGAGGGTGTTCCAGAGGCTGTCAATCACACAGGAGGAGATGGCCCACCTTTCTCCCCCTCGGAGCAGCTGGTGGATTCAAACCCCATGTCTTTGAGTTGATAGTACACTTTTTTTTACCACTAGGCTACCACAGCTCCTTTCCATGAAGGATATTGGATCCCGTTCCCAGCCAATCACCTCATGAGCAGCTTACTAGCCATCTGTCAGTGACATCACTCATCTGTCAGTAACCCTTGTGTCAAAACACTGTGATGCAAATCAGCTTTTACTGGCATTTCCAGACTAAGACAGGTGAAAAAGAAAGGCCTGGTGATCGGACTTCCAATGGAAGTCAGCCAATGGAAAACCCACTGGATTTCAGCAGTCTGCTCAGCAACCAGTCATGGAGATGGTGCACGACGGGGTGGCCGTTTTGTTCTATTGTGCATGGAGTCATCACGAGTTAAGAAACAAGGGATGCTACCAACAAATCTGATCCATAAACTTGGCCCCGGAACAATGACAAGGAGAGCTTCTGATGAATACTATTAAGCACGGTGTCCCTGAGGGGCGTAGAGCAGGAGCCAGGCCTGCATCTTCCTTCATCTGGCAGGCACAGTGTCTCGCAAAGACCAGATCCTACACCCCTGCCTCCTTGAGAACTCACGTGGTGAGCTGGAGGAGGAGAATCTGATTCTGGAGTGGGGCTCGGGTCCTGCTCTGCCAGTTACTAGAGTCCCCTCAGGCAAGACACTTCTCCTCTCTGAATTTTTTTTCTCCCCTGAAACACTTGATCACCCACACTCCATTCCTTTAGGATGTTGTGTAGAACCAGCAAGAATGTGTAAGGACTATGTCTGCACAAGGAGATTATCAGGGTCATATAATAACGGTCCACTGCTGATGAAACTCCCTGTGCGAGAATGGAATTCCAAAGTATTTCCAGAGCTGGAGCCCTGTGAACAGGTGGCCCAGAAAAGGCACGTCTTGTGGTTTCTGTTGGGGTTCTCCCCCCCTCCTCAGTATGCTGGGAGACACAGAGTTTGTTAAGAAGCTTGGACACCACGGAGCATATGTCAAAGAGGACCTGGTATTGACCTAGGGCAGAAGGGCTCCTTCACCCACAGATAATATTTTAAATGTTGTGAGTTGGGTTTCTTTTCTCAAACACAGGTCTCCTACTGCTGAAGTGACCTTGCCAATCTCAAATCAAGACAATAATACTGTTGTTGTTGTTGTTGTTGCTTACCATCAAGTTGAGAATGACTCATAGCAACCCTATAAACAAAAGACCTGAAGCCTATTGTGACTCAAAGTTCATAGTTTCCAGAGGCCTGTTGTTTGGGAAGTGGATGCCACCCCTGCTTCCAAACCTGTCTTAAACAATAATACTAAATGTTCTTATTGTTACTGTTGTTGTAGCCCATCGAGTTGTAACTGACCCATAGCTAACATTCCAGTGGGGTTTTCAGAAGCAGTTAATCACACGAGAGGACATTGCCCATCATCTTTCTGCCTCAGAACAGCTGGTGAATTTGAACCAAGCAGCAGTGGCATCCACTTCCTAAACAACATGCCTCTGGAAACTCTACGAACTTGATAATGGTCGATAGTTGTAGAGGGGCTTCAGGCCGTTTGTTCGTAGGGTTGCTATGAGTTGTGCTCGACTGGAAGGCAATCGACAACACAACAACCTTTGGGTTAAGGAATTCTAGTGGCCTGGTGGCAAGAAGCTGCTCTGCAATCCTGAAGGCACAAGGTTTGAAGCTACCAGCCGCTCCTCAAGAGAAGGATGGGCAGTCTCCTCCCATGAGACTAATTAACTGCCTCTGAAAACCCAACAGAGGGTCAACTATGGGTCGGTTCCGACTCTGCAGTGCACAACAACCACCACCACCTTTGGGTTGCTAACTCAGCTCCTTACTGTTCAGCCACCAGCGCTTCTTAATAACACTAACACTCCTACTCAATATCATCAAGTTACAATCAACTCATAATTGAACTTCCAAGACTATAAATTGCATAGGAGGAGATTACCTATCTTTCTGCCACGGAGCAGCTGGTGGATTCGAACCACCAGAGGTGCCTGACCTTTTAGTTAGTAGCCAATTTCCCCACAGGTTATGCTACCAGAGCCAATAACACTAATGGCAACTATCACTAGCTCTTATTTATCCAACACTCATCCAGAAGGGACCCGGTCCTTGGAGAAGGACATCATGCTCAGAAGGGTAGAGGGACAGCGCAGAAGAGGAAGACCCCAGTTGAGATGGATTGATACAGTTATTAGGGCAATGGGGATAGGTGTGTTAGAGTCAGTGAGACTGACTCAGGACAGGGCAGGCTTCAGAGCTGTTGTACATAGAGTCACTATGGGTCGTAGACGACTTGATGGCATGTAACAACAACACTATATTATCTCATCAAATTCTCAAATCCCTTGGAGGAAGCTCCTTTTATGAAGGTAAATCCTTAGAGAAAGAAGAAATTGTGATGTAGAGAGACTGCACCCTTGTTGTATGGTGGAGGCACTTGTGTGTGCTTTCCCAGTTCACTCCATTTTCTGCTCATTCACTTTGGCCCCAGTCTGTTGCTGATACCAGATTTCACTAAGATCAGGAGCCCTGGTCCAAATACTTGACTACTAACCGAAAGTTTGGGAGTCTGAACCCACCAGCTGCCCTACTGAAGAGAGATGTGGTTTGTCTGTTTCAGTCAAGATTTTGGCCTTGTAAACACAGTGGTAAGAAGCTGCACTGAAATCCCAAAGGCACACGGTTCGAAACCACCAGCTGCTCCGCAGGAGAATGATGGACAATCTCCTCCTCTGAAAACTCACCAAAGGTCAGTTACGGGTCGGTTCTGACTCTACAATACACAACAGTAACAACAGCTCTGGTTGCGATGAACGTTCACTGGTTGCTGTTGAATGGGAACCAACTCATAGCTGACCCCTCTAGCAGGTTTTTGGAGGCTGTAAATTGCACAGGAGGACAATGCCCATTTTTCTTCTGAGAAGCTTCTGGTGGATTCAGGTGGTTACCAGAGAGGAGCCACATTTGCGTTAACATCACAACTCCCTACAGATGGTTGCCAAGTTGGCATTAACTCAAGGGCCATGGGCTTGGGTCCAAGATCAGCCTGAACACACAGCTTTTGGGATTGACCCGAGTCTTCCACCATTCTTCCAAAGCAGCCTTTGGGAGCAGACCAGCTCTAGAGGCAGCTTTAGGTATTAAAAAGTGTGAAAATGTCCTGGGAGCTACAATCTGTGGGCTGGGAGAGATTGGAGGCCAGCTCTCCGCCCCCACCCTCCTCAAGTGTTTTCAGAGGAGCTCAGCCCTGGAAGGAAGACAGCGCTGTCCTCGATGGGATCACAGTTAAAATGAAGGAGAAAAAAAGCTTTGGCTCCAGTTCTGGAGGTAACAGATTTCGTTTCTTAGAGTTGTCTGGATTGTTTGACATGAGCTGTGTGGATCATTGCATCAAGCCTGCTTTCCCATTGGGTGAGGCTGCTGTGAACTGGAAAAATGAGGGGTGAAGGTCAGAGCATGTGCTTCTATCTACTCCAAATTGTAGATGGACACTCTTGGACATGCTTCACCCTCTGAGCCTTGGGCTTCTTATCTATAAAATGAGAAGCTGTGGAAAACATTTTGATAGTCTCTCAAGAATTTAAACACAATAATTTTATGACCCCGTAATTCCCACTCTTTTTTTTTTCCTGCCTCTTTTTAAACAGTCCCTCCTTAAGGACTATCGACTCTTACCTTTGTGTCCAAAGATGAAATTTGTAGGTGAGAATATACTCCAAAGAGAGAGGTTAAAGGCATTCCCTTTAAGAACAGGAACTAGGCAAGGATGTCCACTATCACCTCTTTTATTCAATATTGTTTTGGAA
>NW_006399901.1:3190822-3205667 GCF_000299155.1 Elephantulus edwardii | reverse complement strand
AAAAAAAAGAATATGCTCCAAAGAGTTGAAAGCAGGTATTTGAACACACAGCAGCACTATTCCCTATAGCCAAAAAATAGAGCCAGCCAAAATGTCCATCGAGCAATTGAAAGCATAATAATCAATGTGGTATACCCACACATCTTGAGGCACTTGCTGCAGACGATCAAGGACTACAGCCTTCGATAAGTGTTATATCTCAACATCAAGAAAACAAAAACCTGGAAAAAAACAAAAACTAAAAGAAAAGCAAAAAAAAAAAACCCAAACACTGAAAACAAACAAAAAAGTAAACAAAAATCTTTACCACTGGGCCAATAGCCAACATCGTGACAGATGGTAAAAAAACTGAAAGTGTCAGCAATTTCAACTTTATTGAATCCACAATCAATATGTTGGGTACCAGCAGTCAGGAGATCAGAAGACATATAGTATTGGAAAAATCTGCTGTCAGGGACCTCTCCAAAGTCCTGAATAGCAATGATGGCCATTTAAAGACCAAGGTGCACCTGATTTGAGCCATGGGCTTTTCAATCACCTGCTATTTATCTGAGAGCTGGACAATGAATAAGGATGATAGAAGAAGGATTGATGCCTTTGAGTTGTGGTGTTGGAAAAACATATTGAATGATCCATGTACTGCCATCAGAACAAGCAGCTACATAGTGTAGGAAGTACAGCTAGAGTGCTCCTTAGAAGCAAGGATGGAAGCTTTGGTCCTCAGACTCTGGGTATGTTGATGTTGTTGTTATGTGCTGTCAAGTCACCTGCGACTCATAGTGACCCTCACAGCTCTCAAGCCTGCCCTGTCCTGAGCCAGTGTGACTGACTCCGACACACCTACCCCCATTGCCCCAGGTACTGTATCAATACATCTCATCTGGGGTCTTCCTTTTCTGCACTGTCCCTCCACCCTTCTAAGCAAAATGTCCTTCTCCAAGGATTGGCCCCTCTTGGCCATGTGCCCAAAGTATGTGAGATGGAGCTTCAAAATCCTAGCCTCCAAAGTTAAACTTAGTTTCACCCTCTCCAAGACAGACCTACTCAATGAACATACTCATGGATATGTTTAAGACTCTTCTCCAGCACCACAACTCAAAGGCATCAATTCTTCTTCTATCTTCCTCAGTGATTGTCCAGCTCTCTGATGTATAGCAATTAATTGCGAAAACCATGGACTGGATCAGGCACACCTTAGTCTCTAGACTGACATTCTTGCTTCTCAGCACTCTGGAAAGGTCCCTGACAGCAGATTTAACTAATGCAGTTTGTCTTTTTGATAGAAGAGGCTATATTCCTTGGAAAGAAATATCATGCTTGGAAAGGTAAAGGATAAGTGAGAGACGAGGACCCTCAATGAGATGGATTGACAGAGTATAACTGCAGCAACGGGCTCAAGAGTGTCAGAGACAATAAAGAGCACAGGATAGGACAGGGTTCCAATCTGTTGTTCATAGGGTCACTATGAATCTTTGATTCAACAGCACCTAATAACAACAGCAATATCCATATAATTTCTCCATCTTAATGAGGAGCCCAGTACCCACCCATGCTACAATAGCGTGAGCCTCAGTGTAAGAAGTCATACAAAGGTCTGGGTGATTCCACTTTTATGAAATATAATACCTGTTCATACCTGCTGGTGACATTGTGAAGAAACTGGAACCCTGTCACTGTTGGTGGGAGTGTAAAGTGGCGCAACCAGTATGAAAGGCAATATGGCGCTTTCTCAAAAAGATGCAAATAGAAATACCATTTGACCCAGCAATTCCACTACTGGGAATATAACCCAAAGAAACCATAACTGACATCCAAGCAGATATATGCACATCCATGTTTATTGTGGCTTTGTTCGCAATAGCAAGGAGTTGGAATAACCTAAGTGCCCATCAACAAATTAATGGATAGAGAAGCTGTGGTATATTCATACAGTGGAATGCTATGCAGCATTGAAAAACAAGGAACTCATAAATTATTATACAAAATAGGTGACCCTGGAGGACATTATGTTGAGTGAAATATCTCAGTCACAAAAGGACAAAACTGCATAGTGCCACTGTTGTAAAATGGGATGACATTGGGATTGAGGAGAGACTGAGAAAGTGGGGATAAAGTATGTATACTGCATTGAAACAGATGAGGGAGAGAACTGTTTAAAAGGGATATGTGATCAGGTATTATTGTCATGACAGGAGTCCAGAACAAAGGCTGCATAGTGGAGTGGACCTATGGGGAGGAATTGTAAAACAATGAAAGAATTTTTCTTTTACTTTTCAAAGAGAAGAGTGAACTAGGGAGAGGGGTGGGCAGGGAGAGAAGTGCAACAATGAATGAATGAATGAAAATCCAAAGTCTCTATAAACTTTCATTAAAATAAGCTTTAAAAAATCCTAAAAGAAAGAACAGATTGTTCTTCCACTCCATGACCAAATGATGGGGCAGCTTTGGGTGAGATAGGTATCATTGTTCTGATTTTACAAAGATGGGAAATGAGGCCCAGAGAGATTCAGTAACTTGCCCAAACAAGACAAAGGACAAGGGACAGGAACCAGGACCTGGAACCAGGCCTTCAGGCTCCACCTTCTAGCACTGCTGTCCCTGACCATCTGAGAATCAGAAGATGTCTTATGGTTATTGAATTGTAAACATTGGTGTCCATTATTTGCTACTTAAAGCTTAAATCTTACCCTGGGAAGTAAGGGAGGGGGTTGCTGAGTTTTCACCAAGGTTTCCTGCCAGGCAACTTTGCTTTAAAACATCTTTTATTTTTTTTCCCCTAGTGTGTTAGTAGGAGGCAAGCAGATTGCTGCAGCCTTCTGTCTCCTTCCAGGCTGGTTCTACTCAGGAAGCATGGGATCCAGGAAGAAGCTAATACCATGGGCTGGTCTCTGAAGACACAACCTAGGGTCCTAGGCAGGATCCCTGCCCCTTTGAAAGATTCAAGGCCTTCACTTGGTCCTTCCTAGCTTGACCCTGGCCTTCCTCTCTAAGTGCACCCTCCACTCACTGGTCAGCCTATATCTACCAGGTTCCTAGATTCAATCCATGAGATTCCTCTGACTAGCATGCCCATTCCCATATTTCTACCCCCCTCCCTGGTTCTTAAAATTCTTAATGCTTAGTTGAAATCGTGCCACCTCTGAGGGACTTGCCCAGTTATTTCAATGAGAAGCATTCTCCTACAGGTCCTACTCTGATATACTACTCCCTGTGTGCACAGAGTGATTTCAGGAAGGTCAATAACGGCCAGCCAACTATTAGTTATCAAGCACTGTTGTTGTTGTTATGTTCCATCGAGTCGCCTGCGACTCATAGTGACCCTCTGTACAGCAGCTTTGAAGCCTGCCCGGTCCTGAGCCATTCTCACTGATTCCAACACACCTACCCCAATTGCCCCAGTTACTGTATCAATCCATCTCATCCAGGGTCTTCCTCTCCTGTGCTGTCCCTCCACCCTTCCGAGCATGATGTCCTTCTCCTAAGACCGGTCCCTCCTATGCTTTGCAGTTTAATTTAATCTTCACAGCAACCATATGAGGAGGAAGTGCCTCTTACTCCCATTAAACAAATGGAGAAACTAACACTCAGAGAGGCAGCAGCTTACCTGAGGTCCTGCCAATAGCGAACCTCGGTCATTCTGACTCTGACTATGAAGATCTTCCTCTTCATTACTTACTCTATCTGCCTCCAGCTTCCTTAAGAAGCTGTCCCTCCGAATGAGGAAGTTACAGCCTGTGTTTCTTTTATCCGCTAAGTTCCAGGGACATTTTGATAAACTAAATGCAACTCCATCTCATGTCCTGCATGTTACAAATATTCTACCACAAAATATCTTCTTGGAGACGCCAAGGTGTTTTGATTTGGGAGGAGGAAAAGCGTCTTCAATCAGCTGACTCCTAAGTTGTATATGGAGGAAAAGGATAAATGATCAAGTAATTGCTAGACTGTGTATGGTTTTGCAGCAACAGCAATCTGAGGGGTATAGGGGCTACTACAGATGTTGATAATAATTGCTGTTGTTGTTCTGTGCTTGTGACTCATAGTGACCCTATGTACAACAGCTCTGAACCCTGCTCAAGCCAACCTGATTGTCTCTGACATACTTAATACTCCCATTACTCCAGTCACTGAGTCAATCCACCTCATCAAGGATCTTCTCTTGTGCTACCCCTTCACCCTTTCAAGCATGACGTCCCTCTCCAAGGACTGGTTCCTTCTTGCAACATGCGCAAAGTATGTCAGACAGAGCTTCAGAATCCTTGCCTCCAAAGAGCAGCCTGGTTTTACCCTCTCCAGGAAGAATCTATTTGTTTTCCTAGCAGTCCATGGTATATTCAGTACTCTTCTCCAGGACCACAGCTCAAAGGCATCAATTGTTCTTCTATCATCCCTAGTTATTGTCCAGCTTTCTGACGCATAGCAAGTAATTGCAAAGACCACGGTCTGTATCAGGGGCACCTTAGTGTCCAGATAGGTATTGTTGCTGAGAACTGCCAGATGTATAGGCTGGGTTTAGAAGAGGCTGTGGTACTACAGATATTATAGCTAATGTTAGATGAATCGTGGCTGAAAGCAGAGACTACCAGAGGAATGTCTATCTATGTTTCATTGACTATTCAAAGGCATTTGACTGTTTGGATCACAACAAACTGTGGCTGACTCTGAAAAGAATAGCAATCCCAGAACACTTGATTGTGCTTATGCGAAACCTATACTTGGACCAGGAGGCAGTCGTCAGAACACAGCAAGGAAACACTGCATGGTTCAAAAGCGGGAAGGGTGTCCGCCAGGGATGTAATCTGTCTCCATACTTTTTCAGTCTATATGCAGATAATAATTAGACATGATTAATTATATTAGTTCTCATGATTTAGAGGCTTAAGGTCATGATATTCTGGTGCAATCCAGTCCATTGACATGACATAGTTCCCAAAGTGCTCGCGTAGGACCTGTACATTGATCAAGAGACAGTCATTCAAACAGAGGGATTATTGCATGCTTTAAAATCAGAAGAAATACATCTTGGTGTACAGATGCACATTATTTCACTAATTCAGCATGTTTGTTGAGCAAATGATCCCCAAAGGTGGACTATATGAAGAAGAACACGGTGTCAGAATTGGAGAAAGACTCATTATTATGTGACATACAGATGCTAAAACCTTGCTTCCCAAGAGTGAGGAGGAGGCCTGGAAGCACTTACTGGTGAAGATCAGAGACTGTAACCTTCAATATGGACTTTACTTCAACGTGATGAAGACAAAATCTTCACTAATAAGCAACATCAACAATGTTAGTTGTGTTAGGTGTTATCGAGTCGAGTATGACTCATAGCGACCCTATAAGCAAAAGAGCTGAACCCTGTCCTGTGCTGCTCCATCCTCACACTTCCTGACACACAAGAGCCCATTGCAGCAGTCACCTTGTCAATCCACCTAGTTGAGGGTTTTACTCTCCTTTGCTGACTCTCCACCCTTCCCAACAACATGTCTTTCTCCAAGGAATAACTCCTCCTAGCAACATGTCCAAAGTCTGTGCAGAGAAGCTTCATTATTCTTGCCTCCAAAGACACTCCAGCTGCACCATCTCCATGACATATCTGTTCTCCTGGCCATCCATGGGATGTTCAGTGTTCTTCTTCAATACTTCCATTCAAAAGCATCAATTATTTTTCTGTTATCCTTATTAATTGTCCTGTTCTTGGATGCATAGCTAGTAACCATAAAGACTGTGGCCTGAATCAGGTGAACCTTAGAAACATCAACATAAATAGAGAAAAATACTGATGTTGGCAAAGATTTCATTTTACATGAAAAGGTGGTGGCGAAAAGCTGCACTGCAATCCTGAAGGCTTGTGGTTTCAGTCCACCAGATGCTCTGCTGGAGAAGGAGGGGCAATTTCCTCCTGTGCCAATCTGATCCGATTTGACCATACACAACAAGGGGCGGGGGGAAGAAAGAAAAAAAAAAAATACCCATGAAAGCAGCAGTGAAGGAATCAAACAATGTGTTACACAGAGTGAATCTGTTGCAAAAAGATGATTAAAGAGTTAAAAACAAAAGATAATCACTTTTAAGAAGGCCCGGATTGAGCTCTGGTGGCTTAGTGGCAAAGAAGCTGTGCTGCAATCCCAAAGGCAAGCAGTTCAAATCCACCAGATGCTCTGCTGGAGAAGGGGAGGCAATCTTCTCCTGTTCCAGTCAGATCTAATTTGACAACAAGGAAAAACAAAATAAAGCAAAGGAAAAAGAAGAAGGCCTGGATCAAGCCAGGGTATTATCAACAGCTGCATGTGCATGCAAAACCTGGAAAACAAATAAAGAAGATGGAAGAAGAATTTATATATTTGAATTACAGTGTTGGTGAAGAATATACCAGGACTTCCAGAAGAACAAACACATCAATCTCAGAAAAAACATAGCTAGAGCTCTCCTTATAAGTAACGATAAAATATAAAAAGAAAAAGAAGTAACGATAGTGATGAATTAACATAGTAGCTGGAACAATGGGCACAAAATAGTAACAACTATGAGGTTAGTGCAAGACTAGATAGCACTTTGTTTTATTTGCTTAGGGCTTCTGTGAGTCAGAAATGATGTGACAGCTCCTGACAACAACACTTTTATGCTCCACTTCCAGGATAGTAAGTCATGATTGGGTTTTAAAAGCTTACAAGAGGCTGTCTGAGACACAACTATCTGTCTTCATTCATCTAGAACAAATATGCCATGTCTATTCCACGGTATAAGCTTCGCTAACATTATTATTCAAAAGTGTTGCTTAGGGAGCTCTGGTGGCCTAGTGGCAAGAAGCTGTGCTGTAATCCTGAAGGTGCATGGTTCAAATCCACCAGATGATCCACTGGAAAAGGAGGGGTAATCTCCTCCTGTGCCAGTCGGATCCAATTCAGTGGTACACAATAAGAAAAAAACTGTTGCTTATTCTTCGGTCTTCTTTATCCATTGTCTCAAGAACTGGAGAAGGAACTGGCCTAAAGGACCAGTTTCTCCATGAACCACTGCCTCCTTCACCTTGAGATTGGAAGAAATAGATGGTGCCCGGCTACCACCATGGAATGTTCAAATTAGGAACATGATATATGAAATTTTTTAAAAAAAATTTTTAAGTGTACGTTAAATTGCGAGTTTACAAAAAGATTGGTTTTTCACTCAACTATTCATGTACATTTTGTTTTATAAGATTAAGAAAAGATTCACAATATAATCCTACTTTTCCCACTTGTTTCAGCAGTTCTCATTTCCATTAGCCTCTCTATGCTACTTCTTCATGTCTTTGGGGTCTTCTCCTTGGACAAATGCTCTTTTGACATATAGGGCTTTTTATTCCAAAGAGTGAATGCCTCCCTAATATTGTTTTTGTGTGCTGGAGAGTCAGAACCCACCCATAGCTGACCCTTCAATGGGCTTTCAAAGGCAATTAATTACACAGGAGGAGATTGCCCATTCTTCTCCTGCAGAGCAGCTGGTAGCCTCGAAACATGTCCCTTCAGGACTGCAAAAGCAGCTTCTTGCCACCAGAGCCACTAGGCCACCAGAGCTCTCTTCTTTAATATTAGTCAGGGCTATATATTTTCTTCAGATTTATTCAATCTGTATACAGAGCAAATAATTAGAGAAGCTAGACTTTATGAATAAGAATGTGGTATCAGAATCGGAAGAAGACTCATCATCAACTTGTGTTGCGCAGATGACACAACTTTGCTTGCTGAAAGCAAGGAGACCCAGAGATGCTTATTGCAGAAAATCAAAAGCCTTCAATATGGATTATGACTCAAAACAAGAACACAAAAATCCTCATCACTGGGCTAAGAGACAACATCATGATAGATGGAGAGAAGACTGAAGTGGTTAATTATTTCATTTTGCTTGGATCCACAATTAACACCTCTGGCAACACAAGTCAACAAATCAAAAAACATGATGCATTGGGGAAATCTGCTGTCAAAGACCTCTCTAAGGTTCTGAGGAGTTGTGATGTCAATTTGAAGACTAAAGAGCACTTGATTAAAGCCGTGGTCTTGGGAGCTCTGGTGGCCTAGTGGCAGGAAGCTGCACTGCAATTCTGAAGGTGCATGGTTCAAATTCATACTCAGAGGGATCAGTCACACATCTGGTAGTTGGGACCAGCTGTCAGCTGGGCCACTTCAGCTCTCCACATCTGGGCCTTTGACCCTCCAGGAATTGAACTGGTCCTGACCTGGTGATCTTGGAGCCACTACACAGAGAGGGAAAGAAGCAGCTACAGGAATGCTAGATATCAAAACTCCTGTCTTAGTTACTCAGTGCTGCTGTAACAAAACAAAACAAACGTGGGTGCTTTAAAGAACATACATACTTCAGAATCAAAGGTCTGACTTC
This sequence comes from Elephantulus edwardii, assembly GCF_000299155.1. Lineage (NCBI taxonomy): Eukaryota > Metazoa > Chordata > Mammalia > Macroscelidea > Macroscelididae > Elephantulus > Elephantulus edwardii. The sequence continues at coordinate 3,197,288 of NW_006399901.1, read as the reverse complement.
AAGGTGTGACTCCCAGGGGACATTTTTCTTTTGTCTATTCCAGCTTTCCTCCTGCTGGCGATCCTTAGAGTTTCTGGCTTATAATTCATCCGCTTTATGTATCTGTATTCATGTGGTCCTGCCCTTGTGTGGGTATCTGTATCTGTTTCACTCTTTTGAAAACTCAGTTGGCATCAGGTGAAGGATCCACTCCACTCTGCTATGACCTTATTTGGATAGCAAAGAGAAGTCTAGTTCCAAACAAAATCATATCCACAGGATCAGGGGCCAAGACTTCAATATTATTATTTTTTTTCCTTCAGGAATACAATCCACCTCTTCCCTGAAGTCACATTTAAACTGATTAACAATTCAGCTCAAGGAGTAAAAAGTCACCCTTGAGTATTACTCTACTGATAAAATGTGTTTCTAGAAGGCTAAAGGGTCAATGGCTATTTTAAAGTACAAATAAGAAGGTTCAGTGAAGGGACTAGTGGGCAGGGAGATAAGTCAGTGGAAGTGAAACTTTGTCTCACATACTTTGGCCATGTTGTCAGGAGAGCCTGTTCCCTGGAAAAGGACATCATACTGGGAGAGGTGAGGGTCAGAGGAAGAGACTCTCAACAAGACATATTGATACAGGGACTGAAGCGTTGGGTTCGAGCACAGCACAGATGGTGAGGATGATACTCTTAGGGACGTGGTGAGTTACAGTCGTGATGATGGCACCTAATGACAACAGAGGACCAACTCCAGCCCATGAAATCACTGGGCCCGGAAGGCAACAGAAAACCCGCAGACGCCCAGCTCTACAATGAGGACCTTGGCTGTTCTGCAGCCGTCAGACCTGCCTCCAGATGCCGGCCTTTCATTTACCAGCTGGGTGGCTTCATGTTCCTAACTTCATCACTCTGAGACTGACTCCTCCCTCTCTTTCTCCCACCTCCACCCCTAGATAAAAGACTTTATTGTTCAGAGCTGAGGCAGTAGTCATAGTAGACATATTCCCGGTCTCCAGTCACTTACACAGAGGAGACCTGCACACACAGTTACTCACATTTCAACAGAGGAGAGTTTGAGGTTACTAAGGAGCTCTGGTGGCCTCGTGGCAAGAAGTTGCACTGCAATCCCAAAGGTGCACGCTTCGAACCCACCAGATGCTCCACGTGAGAAGGATGAGCAACCTCCTCTCGTGCATTAACTGCCTCTGAAAACCCACTGGAGGGTCAGCTCTGACTCGATGGTACACTACAATATCAACAAGGAGCAGTAAGCCTGCCTGCCTTTTGTCCTGCAAGAAGATGTTCTATCTTCCAAGGGCGTATTTACCACACAAAAATCCTTGAGGATGCAGCCGGCACTGTTTCCCTCAAGATGTCAAGAACTCAAGAGTTTCAGCAAAACCTTTCCCAGTGGGATGCTGTGCTGGTGGCCACACTGGATAATCTGACCTACAGAATTTCACACTGAATCCACTCAGTTTGCTGCCTCCTCATCTGTACCATGCAATTAATAGCAATTCCTTTTCCATAGTGCTGTGGGGACGATTCACTCACACATTCACTCCTGTCAAGTGAGGACTGACTTGAGTTGTAGATCAGATGGGAAGAGATTGCCATTTTGCTCACAAGGTCACCTCACTTCAAGATCAATCTCCAGATCAGTCTCACCTGTTGCAGCCACAGGTGGATTCCCATGATCGGAGAGGCTCAGCCTTTGAATTAACAAGGAAGTTTCCTCCAGACAAGGTCACCAGAGTTCCCCTCTGGGACAATCAGCTGTGGTTGTTCTGTGCCACTGAATCAGAACAGAGTCCTAACTGATCCTTCAAGTGGGTTTTCAGCAGCTCTAAATCCCATGCGAAGAGATTGCTCATCTGTGTCCTTCAGGTTAGCAGCACAACTCCTTACCACTAGGCCACCAGGCCACCTTCCTGAGAAGAGTAAAAACCTGGATAATGGCAGTAACTATTCTTGTTCACTCCAGGAAACAGCCTCAGAGAGTGAAAGTCATTCACACATGGTCAGGACATAGTCTTTCTGATTGCTAGCTATGAATCCAAGACCTGGACAGTGAATAAGGAAGACAGAAAAAGAATTGATGCCTTTGAGCTGTGGTGTTGGAGAAGAGCACTGAACATTCGATGGTCAGCCAAGAGAATGAACAGATATGTCTTGGAGAGGGTGCAGCCAGAGTGCTCTTTGGAGGCAAGAATGATGAGGCTTTGCCTCACACACTTTGGACATGTTGCTAGGAGGTGCTATTCCTTGGCAAGGGACATGATATTGGGAAGGGTGGAGGATCAGGAAGGAGAGGAAGACCTTCAGCCAGGTGACGGCTGCAATGGGATCTTGTATGTCAGGAAGTGTGAGGATGGTGCAGGATAGGACTGGTTTCAGATCTTTTTGTTCATAGGGTCGCTGTGAGTCATGCTCGATTCGACGGCACCTAACAACAACACCGCCACACAGCAAGTACACAGCAACAGAAGAACAAACATCCAGACCTCCCTCCCTAAGCCCAGGCCTGAACTCCAGACAGCTTGATGAATGCCAGGACCACCCTTGCCAATGTATCTGAAGGAATCAGGTGGGGCCACAATGGAATGCCACAGCTCCCTGAACTGAAAGTTCTTCTGCTTCTTGCTATGTATTATTGAGTTGAAACCAACTCATAGCTGACCCTCCAAGTGGGTTTGCAGTGGCAGTAAATTACACCAGAGGAGATTGTCCTTCTTCTGTGGAGAAGTTTGTGGATTTGAACTATACCTTTGGTTTGACAGCACAACTCCTTACCATTAAGCCATCCCAGTTCTCTAGACAGGAGTTGCTAAAAGACTTGTAGTTGTCTATGCAAAAGATGCTGGTGAAAGCCTTGGGAGAGGAGGTGTCTGGCCTGAGGCAGTCTATCCACACTAGGGCCCTGGGCGTGTCCATTAACCTGTATGTTTCTTGGCTTCTCCACTCACTCAGTGAAGGCAAGAATTTCTAATAGGTCGAAGGTTATTGTTGTTGTTGTGTTGTGTATCGTAGCGTTGGAACGACCCATAGCTGACCCTCTTGCAGATTTGCAGAGGCAGTTAATCACATGGGAGGGGACTGTCCTCGAACTGCGTGCCCTCGGAATTGCAGGCCAAAGGTATTCAATAAAAAAAAAAAAAAAGAGTGATTTAAAAAAAAAAAAAAAAAAAAGAGTGATTTAAAAAAGAGAGAGAGAGTGATTTTCCTAAAAACCTCTTCTGAATTTTCTCACTATACATCTCTCTCTGCATCAAGTCACAGGCCACCAAGCGGTGGTGTTTTCAATTGCTTCCTAAGCATCTGAAAGTTGAGCAATGAATAAGATGCCTGAAGAAGAATGAATCTCTTTGAATTATGGTATAGGAGGGGAGAAAATCAAGAAAACAAAGATTCTCACCCTTATGATAGATGATGAAGAGATTGAGCTTGTTAACAGACCTCTCCAAACTACTGAAGAGCACCAATGTTATCCTGGAGACCAAGTTGTGCCTGACTCAGGCCATGGTCTTTGCAATTACTTGCTAAGCGTCAGAAAGCTGGACAATGACTAGGGATGATAGAAAGATAATTGATGCCTTTGAGCTGTGGTGCTGGAGAAGAGTATCGAATATACAGTTGACTGCTAGAACAATCAGGCTTGTCCTAGAGAGGGTGAAACCAAGCCGCTCCTTGGAGGCAAGGATTCTGAAGCTCTGTCTGACATACTTTGGGCATGTTGCAAGGAGGGAACAGTCCTTGAGGAGGGACATCATTCTTGGGAGGGTGGAGAGACAGCACAAGAGAGGAAGACCCTCTATGAGGTGGATTGATTCAGTGACTGGGGTAATGAGGGTAGGTGTGTTGGAGACTCTAAGATTGGCACAGGATAGAGCAGAGTATAAGGCTGTTGTACATAGGGTCACAAGGAGTCAAAGGTGACTTGACGGCACATAGCAATAACAACATCCCATGATGCCGTCGAGTCAGAACCAACCCATAGCTGATCCTCCAGTGAGTTTTCAGAGGCAGGAAATTGCACAGGAGAAGATTGACCATCTTTTTACCTGTAGAGCTGGAGGTGGGTTTGAACTGTGTGTCTTTGCATTGACAGCACAGCTCCTTATCACTAGGCTGTCTGAACTACCTACCATGGAATGCCAGAAGAACAAGCAGGTCTGTCTGGGAGGAAGTGTGGAAGTGTGGTCAGGTGCTCCTTAAAGGTAAGGATGGTGAAATGTCATCGCACATACATTGTACATGCTTGTCAGGAGGGGTCAGTCCTTGGAAAAAAAAATCATGCTGGGAAACGGTGGAGGGTCAGAGAAAGAAAGGAAGACTCTCCACAAGACGGATTAACACGGTGGCCCTAGCCAAGGGCAGGAGCATGTTGGAGATTGTGAGGATGGTGTGAACTAGAGCAAGGTTCAGGCCTGTGGCTCACAGGGTCACTATGTGTAGAGGTGTGTAACAACAACAGTGCATCAAGCCTCATGTTTTCAATAGTTATGGCTGCCTCTGCATCAGAGAGCTGGACAATGACACCATCCGGCAGAAGAACACTTGATGCCTTTAAGCTGTGGTTCTGGAGACTCTTCTTGAACATACCGTGGACTGCCAGGAAAACAAGTATGTCTGTCTTGGAGAGAGTGAAACCAAGTTTCTCCATGGAGGCTAGGATTTTGAAGCTCTTTCTCACATACTTTGGGCATGTGGCCAGGAGGGACTGACCCTTGGAGAAGGACATCATGGAAGAGCGGAGGAATGTCACAGGAGAGGAAGACCCTGGATGAGATGGATTGATACAGTAACTGGGGCAACGGGGGTAGGTGTACCGAAGTCAGTGGGACTGGCTCAGGACTGGGCAGGCTTCAGAGCTGCTGTACATAAATAAGGTCGCTATGAGTTGCAGGCGACTTGAGGGCACATAACAACAACAATGTCTGCATCTGAGCCTCACAACAACTCTGTGAAGCAGGAACTCAATTTGTAGAAAGACAGCTAAGAAGGGGGATCTTATCTCCTCTGTCCAAAACGTTCACCCTTTCCCTCTTTTTCTCTTAAAGGGCATACTGTTCTCTTTAAGTGCCAGCTTAACCACACCTTCCTGGCCTTGCAAGGATTCCTAGCCTTGGCTGCAGGGGGCCAGGGCTGTCATTCCGTCCACTAAGCTCGACAACTCTTTCCTCTGCTTCTACGGCAGGGAAGCTCCTTGACGCGGGGACCTTGTCTGTGTGCCCAAACCTTAGCATCGTGCTTGGCTTACAGCAGGTATGCAGTGAATACCTGCTGAATGACTGAACGCATGTGTCAGTGCTGGGATGCCTAGGGGTCCCAGGGGAGCTGGGGAGACTCGGAGGAAAGCTTCTGGACTCCTGCCACGCCTTGCATTAGCGGCATCTTCTCCGAGCCCCCCACCCCCACCCCACGTCATTTGAACCAGCCATATTCCGGTCACTTCTTCACCTTGGAGAGATCGCCCCAGCCCACAGCACAACCCAGGAATTGACGTCACTGCGGTGCCGGCCGCTGCTGGTGAATATTTAATGCAGGCTCCGCTGTGGCAGGGATACAGCCTAGAATCTCAGGGTGCATAGCCGGTGGGGGGACACAGCTGGGCCAGGCTGCACCGACTGTCACCTCCTGCAGCTTGGCAATTAACAGCTGCACGGTCCTGGCGGAGCCGAGGAAGAGAGCAAAGCTGCAGAAAGTAGAGACCGCGGACAGCGCCCAAGTGTTAACTAGATGGGAAATCAGGGCTCCCAGAAGCATTTCCTGAAAGAGGCCCGGGCACGGATGTGTCTGATTGCACTCCAGGATTGCAGCCCTGTGTCTGCGCATGCGCTAGATCACGCTAAGTCTTCCATCCTGCATCTAGTGGGGGTAATGATGGCTTTCTTTCCTCGGCCTAGCTCAGAGCACAAGCAGGCTCGCCACAAATGACAAGTCTTTCTCTCAAGCCAGGCACAGGAGCTGAGGCTGGGGGTGGCACGCGGGGTGGGAGAGGAGAGGAGGTCTTTCAGCCATGTACTGATGTCAAGTTGACAATGACTCAGAGCGAGCCTGTGAACAGCAGATCTGAATCTTGCCCTATCCTGAACCATCTTCACAGTCTCCATGCTCAGGGCCATTGCTAGCAGTCACTGTTTCACTCTGTCTTGTTGAGGGTCTTTGGCTCTTTCTGTGGTCCTCCATTTTTTCCCAGCATGATGTCTTTTTTTCCAAGGACTGGCCCCTCCTGTCAATATGTCCACAATTTGTGAGACGAAATGTCCTTATTTTTAAGGAATATCTTGGTTGCACTCCCTCCAAGACAGATTTCTTTGTTCTTTTGGCAGTCTGCAGGACATTCAGTACTCTTCTCCAACACAACTCAAAGGCAATTCTCCTGCCATCCTGATTCAACTGCCAACTTTCAGATACATTACATGGGAAACAATTGAAAACCACCATGACTTGGATCAGGCACACCTTAGTCTTTAAACTGACAA
>NW_006399901.1:3183836-3189987 GCF_000299155.1 Elephantulus edwardii | reverse complement strand
ACAGCAGTGGGCAACGAGCTTAAAGCCCCTGATGGCTCTGGGCGCTGACTCTCACCAGTGGCTATGGATGAAGTCACAGGCGATTTTCAGCCAGCGCCCCGAAAAAGTCCTTGACAGCAGATTTTCTCAATGCAGCAAGTCTTTTGCCCTTGGTCACAGTGTTAAGAAGGAGAAAAGAGACACATTAATAATTTTTTTAATTATAAAAACATTCCAAACAATGCATACACATACTTGTGTTAAAAATATTTTCTGTTATAGAAATTAAAATTTAACTGAATGTCCCATAATTTAATTTATCTTAGCAACCTATGCATTTGTGTAAGATCTCCTTCGTATTTAAGCTCTTTATGTTTCTACCCCTTTCACTGTCCTACTGTACTCAATCTGACTCTGAATAGTTGTCACCTCCTCCAGTAAGCCTGCTTGGCTTTTCAGGCCCAACTGGTACTCCTGGGAGCATCTGTCCTCTACCTTTCTGATTTCATAGCACAGAACAGAGTTGCTGTAAACACTTGTTGCTTAAATTACTATTATCAACAAATGGATGGACAGAGAAGCTCTGGTATATTCACACAATGGAATACTATGCAGCATTGAAAAACAAGGAACTAATGAAATATTATGCAAAATGTATGACCCTGGAGGACATTACGCTGAGGGAAATACTTCAGTCACAAAAGGACAAATATTGCATAGGGCCACTGTTGTAAAATGGGACTGACATCAGGGTTGAGGGAAGACAGAAAAGGAGGGGAGGAATGAGGTATACTGCATTGAAACAGATGAGGGAGAGAACTGTTTAAAAGGAATATATGAATGGGTATTTTGTCATTATAGAAGTCCATAGTGAAGGCTGCATAGTGGAGTGGACTTGGGGGGAGAGATTGCATAACTATGAAAGAGTTTTTCTTTTTCTTTTCAAGTAGAAGAGTGAATTTTGGGGGAGGGAGTGGCCAGGGAGAAAAGTGCAACAATGAATGACTGGAAACCCTCTCTGTAAACTTTCATTAAAATCAATTAAAAAAAAAAAGACATGACTTTGATCCCTCCAAAAAATAAGTTGTTGTTGTTGTTATGTGCCATCGAGTCGCTTGCAACTCATAGTAACCCTATGTACAAGGGCCCTAAATGCCGTTCTATCCTGTGCCAACCTCACCATCTCAAACACATTCATTCTCACCACTCCACTCACAGAATCGATCCATCTCATTGATGGTCTTCCTCTCCTGCACCGTCCCTCCACTCTCCCAAACATTATGTCCCTCTCCAAGGACCGGTCCCTCCTTGCAACATGCCCAAAGTATGTCAGACGAAGCTTCAGAATCCTTGACTCCAAAGAACATTCTGGCTTCACCCTTTCCAGGACAAACCTGTTTGTTCTCCTAGCAGTCCATGGTATATTCAACACTCTTCTCCAGCACGACAGCTCAAAGACATCAATTCTCTTTCTATCATCCCTATTCATTGTCCAACTCTTTGATGCATAGCACGTAATTGCAAAGACTATAGCCTGGATCAGGCGCACCTTAGTCTCCAGACTGATGTCATTGCTCTTCAGTACTCTTGAGAGGTCCCTCACAGCTGACTTTCCCAATGCAATTGGTCTCCTGATTTCCTGGCTGCTGTTATTAGCATTGACTATGGAGCCAAGCAAACAAAAACTGTTAACTATCTCAATCTCTTCACCATCCATACTGATGCTGCCAGTTGGCCCAGTGGTGAGAATCTTTGTTTTCTTGATGTTGAGCTTCAATCCGTATTCTGCAGTCCTTGACCTTCTGCAAGCTTTCCAGGTCCTCCTCAGTTTCAGCAAGCAGGGTTGTGTCATCTGCATAATGCAGGCTGTTGATGACTCTTCCACCAATCCCGTTGCTACATTCCTTTCTTGATTTTGAAACTTCCAGTGTCTCCCTGCTCTGTTCTGACAACTGCCTCTTGGTCCAAGTATAGGTTTCGCATTAGCACAATCAAATGTTCTTGGATTCCCATTCTTCTTAGAGTCAGCCACAGTTTTTTGTGATCCACACAGTCAAAAGCCTTTGCATAGTCGATGAAGCACAGATACTCTTATATCCATTCCCATTATTTTCCTTCCGGCAAGTCCTGGTGTTCCAGGTTCTGTTGAATTGTTGTCCACAGTCCTATCCAGCTCACAATCCTCCCAGCTCATTACTTCAAAGATATGACTAGGAGGTCTCAGTCATTGTACTAAAGAACAGATTTTTCAGCCCAAAAGGAGACCTAGTGATATGGTATGTAGCATATTTGGCTGCTAACCCAACAGTCAGCGGCTCGGATCCACCAGCCACTCTGCAGAAGAAAGCTGGCCTACCACCTCCAATAATGATTTACAGTTTTAAGGGTCAGCACTGACTCATAGCCTTCCAGCAAGACAGTGCTAACAAAAGTTGGCGCGCTCACAGGCCATCTAACAGCTCTTGTGATTACCTCTCCTCCTACCCATCCTTCTCCAGAGTCACCCTGTTAAAAAAAAAGCAGAAAGTATCCTTGGCTCCCACTATATGGTTGAGGAGGTGATAGGACCCCACTGTTCAAGACACAAGTCCCTGAATTCCATCCAACCTCAGAGTCCTTGCACCTCCTCTGTCTAGAATACTCCCTCCAGAGATCTTCACATGTGTGCTGTGGTGATTTAATCCTGAAGACAAATCCTTGGGTCTTTCTCCCATTGATAGGAAGCAATTCTTCCCAGCCTTTCCCCCACCAGACTAGCCTTGCAACTTGCTTTCACAATGACGTGTGGCAATATGACCTTTTTGTGAATTCTGGGCCTGTTGTGAATTGAATTGTGTGAAACTCGCTCCCCCCCCAAAAAAAATACAACCACAGCCTTCAGTATGGATTACACGTCAATATTAAGAAAATAACAATTTTTGCACTGGACCAATTAGACAGCATCACAACAGATGGAGGAAAGACTAAAAGTTGTCAACAACCTTATTTTACTTGGCTCTGCAATCAACACAGCAGTAGCAGTCACAAAATCAAAAGATGTGTTGCATTGGGAAAATATGCTGCCAAAGTGCTAAAGAACAAGGATGTCAATTTAAAGACTAAGGTGTTTATAAAGCAAGGATGTCAGTTTAAAGACTAAGATGTTTAAAGGACAAGGATGTCAGTTTAAAGACCTGATCCAATCCACGATATTTTCAATTGTTTTCTATATACCTGAAAGTTGGACAATGAATAAGGAAGACCAAAACGGAACTGATGTCTTTGAATTGTGCTGCTGGGGAAGAGTACTGAGTATCCTGTGGCCTGCCAAAAGACCAAACAAGTCTGTATAGGAGGGAGTACAAGCAGGGTACACTTTGGAGGCAAAGATAGTGACACTCCATCTCCTATATTGTGGGTATGTCTTCAGGGGGAGCGAGTTCTTAGAGAGAGACATCATACTGCAAAAGGGGGATGGGGAACAAACAAGAAGACCTTCAGTGAAGTGATTGACTACAACAATGGGGAAGGGTGAGGATGGCTTAAGATAGAATAAGATTTTGATCTATTAGTCACAGGGTTTCTATGAGTCATAGTTGATTCAACAGCATCTAACAGCAACAGCAAAAAATATGTCTTGAACATAAAAACTCCGTATGACCCAGCTATTCCACGACTAGGAATATACCTCAAGAAAATTAGAACTGAGACGCAAATGGATATCTGTACACCAGTGTTCATGGCAGTGTTATTCACCACCGCAAGATCATGGAACTAGATCAAATGTCCAACTACAAGTGAATGGATTGAGAAATTGTGGTACACTCACATGATGGAATACTATGCAGCAGGCAGAAGCAATGATTTCAAAAAATACTACCTAACTTAGGACAGGCTGGAGAGCACTATGCTGAGTGAACCAACTCAGTCTCACAAGAACAAATACTGTGTAAGACCATTATTGTAAACATAAAAGGATGATTAGTAAAACGTGTATGGGGATACCAAGGAGGAGGGGTGAGAGCAGAGGGGTGAGGATGGGTCGGGCGAAACCACAGGGTTCCATAGTTCAGTGAGTGGAAGGAGAGGGTGAAGAGAACGGGAAGGATCCAGTGGGGACCTGAAAAGATTGGGTGATTATGGGTAAGGTCCAATGGTGATTGATTTTATAAAACATAATGCATGGGAATGATTGTACAAAACACAGTAAGAATGAAGAATTGCGTGAAACACAATGTATATGAACTTTGTGAACAAGCTAATATTTCTAAAAGTGAACTGGGGAGGTAGGGAGGAAAATGCGCAACAATGAATGAATGAAAAATCCAACTTTTCTGTAAACTTTCATTAAAATAACAATAAAAAATATATATGCACAAAAATATGTCTGGAAGCCCTAGCTCCATCCTTGTGGGTGTGATTTTGTTAGGAAATAGAGCTTTCTTTTGTTGTAGTAATGAGGTCATAGCAGAGTAGAAACCACTGCCTTCCAGTACAAATGACTCTCCACTGGGTTTCTAAGATTGTGAATATTTGTGGGGAGAGACTGTTTTATCTTTCACCCTCAGAGTTGCTATTGGACTTGAACCACCAACCTTCCTATTAGCAGTCCAACAGCACTGTCAGGGCTGAATGAATCCTTAACCTAATGACATCTGAGTCCTTAAAAAAAGTGCCATAGACAGAGACACAAAGGGAACGCTAATATGAATAATACACATGCAGCAGATTCATCCGTAAGTCGGGCACTCCAAGGATTGCCAGTTACCAGAAGCTGGAATAGACAAAGATAAATGTCCCCCAGGAACCACACCCTGAATTGAGACTTCTTTTTGTTAGGACAGCTCTAAGACAGGCCCCTGGGTTTCAAGCATCCTTGTAGCCGCTTCCTTCACCAGGGCAAGACCAGCCCAGCTACTTGGAGGGTGAGAGGCCCAGTGGTGAAGAGCTGAAGTGGCCTAGCCACCAGCTGGCACCAACTCTCAGATATGTGATGGCGCCATCTGCGAACAGCTAACCAGAGATGCTGAGAAATGATAAATGTACGTACACGCCTGATACAACTGCCTCCCTTTCTTCAGGTCTCTGCTCAGCTGTAAATTCTTCAGAGAACCTTCCCAATCATTGCGGGGGGAAAAAAACCCAAAACACCCCCAGGGTCCACCTCGCTGTTCCAAGATGCTGATTCACCCTGACCAAGGCACATAACTTATTGACTTAGAAATCTATTGTCTGTCTCCTGCACTAGGATGTAGGCTCCATGAGGGCAGAGGTGGTAATGCTTTGGGACTCTGCTGTCACTCTAGCACCGGATGAGGCCCATCAGTGACAGACAGTCACACAATAGTCACACAGCAGTAAAAGTAAGCGTGGGGTGCCAAACAGTTCCCTAGAGATTAGGAAGCACACACAAGTCAGTTCATACTTGCCTTGGTTGTTGTGTACCCCGTCCTGTTGTTGTTGTTATTGTTGTTAGGTACCATTGGTGTATGATCCATAGTGACCCTATGAAAAAGTGCAATCCTCATCATTTCTGACATATTTCAGCCTATTGCTGCAGCTGCTGTGTTAACTCCGTCTCTGTGAGGATCTCCCTCTCTTTCACTGACCCTCCACCTTTCCGAGCATGATGTTCTTTTCCAAGGAATAGCAAATCCTAGCAACATGCCCAAAGATGAAGTTTCACCATCTTCTAAGGAGCACTCTGGCTACACTCTGTCCAAGACATCCCTGTTTGTACTTTTGGCAGTCCATGGATATACTTTTCTCCAACATCACAACTCAAAGGCATCGATTCTTCTTCTGTCCTCTTTATTTCTCTTGTCCAGAAGCATAGGAAGTAATTGAAAAGACCATAGCTTGAATCAGGCACACCTTAGTCTTTAAACTGACACCATTGCTCTTCAGGACTTTGGCGAGGTCACTGACAGTAGCCTTTCCCAATCATCCCCTGATCTCCTGACTGTTGGTACCTTGGGTGTTGATTGTGGATCCAAGTAAGATGAAATTGTTGACAACCTCAATCTTTTCTCCATCTATCCTGTAATACATCCTGTAGGGATGTATTCTGTTTCCATACCTTTTCAATCTGTATGCAGAACAGATCATCAGAGACGCTGGGCTATACGAAGAGGAATGTGGCATCAGGATTGGTGGAAGAATCATCAACAACCTGCGTTATGCAGATGACACA
>NW_006399901.1:3181442-3182831 GCF_000299155.1 Elephantulus edwardii | reverse complement strand
CTCTGGCAGAGTTTCCAAGGCAGTTAATCACACAAGATGAGACTGTCCATCCTTCTGCAGAACAGCTGGTGGATTCGAACTGCATGACAGATGCCAGTCACACTTAGATGGATGTAGTGAAACAAGTATGACATTGGTAACTGCAGATTAATAAACAGGCTTGAATAATCCCATTCTTCCCTTGCTTATGGTATAACCTGACATTGGAGCTGGTACAAGGAAAAGGTCACACATTGTCTTAATTGGGAATCTTTAGAGAAACATCGATTCCTTTGAGCTGTGATGTTGGAGAAGAATATTGAATATCCCATGGACTGCCAAAAGAACAAACAAGTATGTCTTCAAGAAAGTGCAGCCAGAGGAAAATCTGATGGCAAAGCTTCTTCTGGCTTATTTTGAGCATGTTGCTAGGAGAAGCTATTCCTTGGAAAGGGGCATCATGCTTGAGATGGATAGACACAGAGACTGCAGCAATGAACTTCACTGTCAGAGACGACGTGGATGGCACAGGATAGGACGTGGTTCAGGTCTGTTGCTTATAGAATATGAGAACTCAACTTGAGGACATCTAACAACAACAGAGAAACACAAGGAGCTCTGACAACCTGGTCCATGGGGAGCTGTCCTGATAACCCAAAGGCAGTTCCTGGGGGGATGGAAGGGCAATCTCCTCCCGTGTGATTTACAGCCTCTGATAACTCACTGGAGGGCCAGTTAAGAGCCGGTTCTGACTCAAGAACAATGAGTCAATGCACAAATAGAGAGAGATTTTGTTCAAGAAATTGGTCCATGTGATTTTGGGGATTTGGAAAGCCCACAATCTCTAAGTCAGGGGCAAAGGTTTGCCTGAATATCTGTTTATAATCTAGAAACAGAACACATCCCAGGGAACATCCCCTTTGCTCTCAAGGCCTTCAACTGATGGACTGATCACATTGCATTTGATTACATTATAAAGGATAATCTACTTTACCGAAGGCCAGTTGATTTAATCACATTTAACTACTTCATAGAAGGAATTTAAAAAAAAAAAACTAATCCTAGTGGTGCAGTGATTGAATATAGTGGTTGAGTCCTGGTGGAGCAGTGGTTGACTGCTCTAGCAAAGGTCAGTGGTTCAAACTCACTAGCTTCCCCAGTGGGAGAAAGTGGTAGAAATCTGTTTCCATAGTGATTTACAATCTTTGCAGTCCTATGAAGGCATTCTACTCTGTTCTATAGGGTTCTTAAGAATCCCATAGCCAAGACAACTATGAGATATCATCTCACCCCAGTAAGACTAGCAAAATTTAACAGAGCAGCAAGCAACAAATGCTGGCGAGGTTGTGGAGAGACTGGAACCCTTATTCACTGTTGGTGGGAGTGTAAAATGGTGCAACCACTGTGGAA
>NW_006399901.1:3168335-3180792 GCF_000299155.1 Elephantulus edwardii | reverse complement strand
AAAATAAAAAAAAATAATCCCATAGCAACTCAAATGGGAATTGGTTAACTACTCTGTAACAGCAACTAGATTTGTTGTTGTTGATGCTGTTAGGTGTCATCAAGTCAAGTACAACTCATAGTGACCCTATGAACTACAGATCTGAAGCCTGTCCTGTCCTGTGCCATCCTCACCGTCTCTGACATAGTTGACTCTATTGCTGAAATCACTGTGTCAATCCATCTCAATGAGGGTCTTTCTCACTTTTGCTGACCCTCCGGCTTTCCAAAGAACAGCCTCTCCTAGCACGTGCCCTAAGTATATGAGACGAAGCTTCACCATTCTTGCCTCCAAGGAGCATGCTAAGCTGCACTCTTTCCAAGACATACCTATTGTGTTGGCAGTCCATGTAGTATCCAGTACTCTTCTCCAGCACCACAACTCACAGGCATGGATTCCTCTTTGGTCATCCTTATTCATTGTCCAGTGAGCTCCAGGTGACCTAGTGGCAAAAAGCTGCGCTGCAGAGGGTCAAGGACTGCAGACTTCAATATGGATTGAAGCTCAACATTAAGAAAACAAAGATTCTCACCACTGGGCCAACTGGCAGCATCATAATGGATGGGGAAGAGAGTGAGATTGTTAACAGCTTTAGTTTGCTTGGTTTCACAATCAACACTCATCATACCAGCAACCAGGAAATCAAGGGATGAATTGCATTGGGAAAGTCAAATGTCAGGGACCTCTCCAGAGTACTGAAGAGCAACGACATCAGTCTGGAGACCAAGGTACACCTGATCCAGGCCATGGTTTTTGCAATTACTTGCTATGGTTCAAAAAGCTGCACAATTACTAGGGATGATAGAAAGAGAATTGATGCCTTTGAGCTGTGATGCTGGAGAAGAGTGTTGAATATACCATGGACTGCCGGGATTATTGCTTGGAAGGGTGGAGGGACGGAGAAAGAGAAGGAGACCATCAATGAGATGGAGTGACTCAGTGACTGGGATAATGTGGGTAGGTGTGTCGGAGACAATAAAGTTAGCTCAGGATAGAGCAGGTTTCAGGGTTGTTGTACCCAGGGTCGCTATGAGTCGCAAGCGACTCAACTACACGTAACAACCACCACCTTCAATTGAGGCTGGAGTTGGATCAATTTCTTCGTTTGGGGACAATGCTGAGGACTGGCTTTATTTTATAGACTCAGAAGAGATTGGTCTCCAAGGAGTGACTCTGTGCCCCCCAACTTTATCACCTCCTCTTGGGCAGCTGGCAATCAACAGCTGATGTGGAGGAGGAAATTGCAGCCCCCTCTGTGGTTGGAATCGCTGCTGAAATGCATGCTCCAGCTGATTACACTCCATTCTATTCTAATCAGGCTCCCTGGAGCTCTGTGTCTTACCTAGGGGCCAGCTACCTGGCCCGTCCTCCTGGGAAGGGACCATCTGAAGATGTAGGTCGTGAGGTTGTGCCTTCTAAATGCCCCTAAATGCCACACCAATAGTGTTGTTTTCTGCACTAACAGTTGTGTATCTTTCTTTCTACCTGAGAGTGCATGGGGGCATCTGAGGAGGTGCAAGGTGTGTGGTGTGACATGACTCAGCGAGTTACTTGGCTGGCACGAAGGCTATGATGTGCAACTTCTGTCCACATTAGAATGCCTGGTTCCTTAGGGCGCTGCTCTCTAACCAATGAGAGGACCCCACAGGATGGCCCACCATCCAAGCCCCACGGAGGCCACAGAGTGGGAGTCAGTCTCGAAGTTTGGATATAGAGCATGAAGGTCCAGCAGACCTGGGCAGCAAACCACTTGCCTTCTCTGAGTTCCAGCACCTGCATCAGCTACTCTGAAAGACTGGCAGTTCAAACTCAGCTAGAGGCACCCTGGAAGCCAGACCCAGAGATCAACTACCCTGTGGTTCACCCTCAGGTGTTTTCTGCAAATCCGAGGTTCCCGTGAGTGAATTCGATGTGATGACAACCAGCAAAGGCGCCCCTTACTGAACTCAAAGGGTTGTTGGGAGGCTCAGATATTTTAGACAGAAAAATGTATTAACTATTTGATGAGTGAAAGGGAGTTGCTACTTAAAGTGAAAGAGCCCTTGGATTCTCTAACAAGGAGCCTTTACGCCAGGTCATACAATATGAGTTTGAATTCTAGTTTGCAATTGGATAAATAAGTTAAACTTTGGCTCTGCTAGAGGTCTGGTTTTGCTTCTTCAGGAAACAAGCACCTTGAGGCCAGAGCTGAAAAGATGTTGTAAAACACCCAGATAAAACGAGATGAGGAGGCAAAGTTCACCCATCTCCTAACCCTATTGGCAACCAGAAAGGAAGATTTCCCACCCCATCTGCCTATGAGCTCAGGTTGGGTTGACCCTTTGCAGCCCCCTAAAATGCAGCCCCTGTGGATCTCAGCCCCACCCCAAGTGGATGATGGTGACTCAAGTCTTTCTGCAGAAACTGGTTCCTCTGTTGCCATGGCACTCCAGCTCGACCTGGCCAATCAGGAAGGAGATGGGGTATCTAAGCCTCTGTTGCTAAAGCCAGAGCAGGACGCCTGGCCAATGGGAAAGGTGGTGGAATGGGGCGACCATGGAAACCTCAACCGTGAGGTTCCAACCGTGTTTTTGTCTCCATTCCTTCTTTTGCTGAGGTGGCTGTGTTTTCTGCATTCCTTTCATGTAAAGAGAGTTTGTGGCAGCTCCAGGAGGACGTTCAGGAGTCACAGTCAAAGTGCATGATGAGAGGTGTCTTCAAAGAGCCAAGAAAGACCCAGCTTAGCAAACTAGGGCTTCCGGTGTCTCCTCCATCATTCCTCTCCCAGATGGACAGCATTGCTCAGGCTGACGTGCTCGGCTCTCCCTAGCTGCCTCTGAAAAGACCAGACAGCAGAAAAATCCCCACCCTCAGTGTAAGAAAAGAAATATCAGCCCCAAAGGGTGTTCTGTGGCCCTGGAGCTTTGTGACTTCGGAGATAATTCCTGAGCATCAAGTTCTCCTTTTCCTGTGGAGAGGGGGATCTCTCCCTCCCTCTCATTATCAAATTCTAAGATCTGTGATTCCTTTCCATTTTTCTCTTCTAGATGAGGCTCCTCTTCAGACTGAGGCTCAGATTTGCAGACACGACTTCCCAAGATTTGCAGACACAACTTCCCAAAGGAAAGCCATGTAAACAGCACTTGTGGACAAAGAGAAGGCTCAGGCTGCCACTCTGCACCCTTAGAATGCCAGCTGAGGGGCCCCTCATGTCTAGAGCTGAGGCCCAGAGAGGAGAAGCTCTCACCCCAAGTCACACAGCCACCTAGGCGCAGAGCCTCTTTCACTGGGAGCCCTTTCGCCGGCATCTTTGTCTTTGTGGTCCATTGCTGTTGCTTTGCCTCCAGCTCACAGCAATCTTCCATTCAATGGACCAACGCGTTCCTTGCCCGTGTGTCATCATCATGACCTCAACCTCCTTAAGCCAGCTTTCTCGCTCCCAGGCAGGCGGTCAGGGAGCTGTGTAGCCCACACTTTCCCCCACACCCTTTATTTTGAAAACACTGGAATAATGATAACTGCAATGCAGAGTGGAGCCCACCCCTTCCCCCTCCCTCCTGGCTTTCTATTCTCGTTGCCTGGCAACAGTTCTCTCCAGAAACCTGGAGCATCGTCCTAGACAGCGCTCCTTCATCCTTCCTTCTCAATGAACCCACTGCCGAGTCGTGTCCCTTTGATCCCCTGCATGGTCCTAGGGTTGAACCCCAGCACCTCCCATACGATGGGTCTGAGGGCCCATCCTGAGTTCCCTAGACAACTACAAAAACCCCCCGCTTTTTACACTTGCTCATCCCATCCCTCACTCCCATTTGCTACACCCACAGCTAGAACAATCTTTTAAAAATACAATCTGACCACGTCATCTGCTGCTGGCTTAAAACCTCTCGGGATGAAAAATCAAAATCCTGAGTGTGTCTTAAAGGCCCCGGTGCTCCAGCTTCACCTTGCCCTTCCACATGCGCCTCCCCCTCTACCTAGAACATTCTTTCCCTCCCCATTGCTCCCATGTACCCTTTATCTCTCAACTCAGGGGGTCACTTCCTTGGACAGCCTTCTGTGGGGGCCTCCCCCACTAAGTTAGATAACCCTATTTCATGTACTCCTTTCATTTGGAGAACTTACCACAGTTGCAATTTTATACTTGCTAGTTAATAATTTGATTCATATATGTCAGTCTTTCCTACTGACTATAATCTTCGTGGGGCAATGGCTGTTTTAGTCTCTACCTGAAACCAATGGATGGATGGATGGATGGATGGATGGACAGGTGAATGGGAGTATTGCAAGATAACATAAGATGTACTGATAAGTATGTATATGGAGAGATGGATAAAAGAGTGGATCAAGTATACTCTTAGATGGACATATTGAAAGATAACATAAGCTATATGGATAAATGAATAGATAGATAGATAGATAGATAGATAGATAGATAGATAGATAGATAGAGTAGTGGATCAAGTGTATTCCTAGATGGGCATGTGATGAGTGGGTAAGTGTATAGAAAGATAGGCTGGAAGATGGATATATAAATGGATAGGTGTGTGGATGTATGAATGTATGGGTGGGTTAATGTAGATGAATGAATGTATGAACAGAAGGATATATGGATACTTGGGCATATGTATGTATGAATAGACAGAAGGACAATCTCATTTTGCTCCATTTAATCCAATTAATGAGTGTTTAATCCGCTTAGCCTGTGTTCTGAGGCTAGCCAGTCTTCCCCCTGTACGTTTATCCAATGTGCTCCGAGTCATGTGATGTCTCAGGAGCATGCCCACAGTGCTGTCTGAGTCCAAGAACTCTCACTTGCCCTCAAACGTGCTATTGGCTCTTAGGTACTTTTGTGTTGATGGTGACCCAAAGAAACTCTTTGTACAACACAATGTAAAGCTGTGTGGTCGTGCTCCGTCCTAACAGTCGTTTCCATGTGTGAGCCCGTGTCACAGTGACTGTGTTGAGGAGCTTCCTCTTACTTATTGTTATCTCTCTTTGTGGCATAATCCACAGGGAGATGCTCTGCTAACTCAAAGGCAGCTCTCTGCTCCGGTGGTTCAAATCCACCAGCTGCTCTGAGGAAGAAAGATGGGCAGTCTCCTCCCATGATAGTCTTTACAGCCTCCAAATACCCACTGGAGGGTTGGTTCTGACACCAGAGCGATGAGTTTGAAGGTTTGTGGGGAATTCTTTTCTCATTCTTTACTCAGAATGATGTCTTTCTTGAGGGACTAGCTCTTTCTGACAACATGTCTGTCTTCATTAGCTAGTGCTGCTATAGATACCTCCAGAGAAGCAAAAGTTATTACAGGCCGCTCCAAGGGAAATTCCTCTTACATCTGATTACAGCTAGGATGAGATTAAGGGACACTGTATTCCACCCTTAATCTGTCTACAATGATTTGATTTATCAGCTCAGGAGGAATTATTACATAGCCTCCACATTGTTGTTGTTAGGCATCATCTAGTATATTAATTCATGACCCCATGATAACAAATATAAATCCTGCCCTGACTCCTGCCATTGTCACCATCTCTTTTATTTAATTTTTTTATTAAAAATAAAATATCTCAGGAGCTCAGGTGGCCTAGTGGCAAGAAGCTGCACTGCAATCCCAGAGTTTTGCGGTTTGAATCCACCCGATGCTCTGCCGGAGAAGGAGGGGCAATCTCCTCCTGTACCAGTCAGATCTGATTTGACAGTACAAACAAAAAATAATAAAATAAAAATAAAATTTAAAAAAATAATAAAATATCTCTTTTTTTTGTTGTGTACCGTCAAGTCAGATCCAACTGGCACAGGAGGCGATTGACCTCCTTCTCCAGCGGAGCATCTGGTGGATTCGAACAGTAGACCTTTGGGATTGCAGCGCAGCTTCTTGCCACTAGGCCACCAGAGCTGCCTTATCCTCACCATCTCTGATATGCTTCAGGGCATGGTTGCAATCACGGTGTCTCTCCATCATATTGAGGGTCTTCCTCTATTAGGCTGATCCTCCACCTTTCCAAGCACGATGTCCTTTTTTCAAGGACTGGCCCCAAAGAATGTAAAACAAAATTGTCACCATCCTTGCCTCTGAGGAGCACCCTGTTTGCAATTCCTCCAAGATATATTTGTTTGTAATTTTGGCAGCCCATGGGATATCTGTGGGGAAAGAACAGCAAAACTTTCACGCTGCATGCATATATTTGGGTGTGGGGGACACAATTCAATCAATGAAAATGTCTACAGGGAGAAGAAGTCTTGCCATGCTTGCTTCTGAAGAGAATTCCGGCTGTGTTTCTTCTGAGCCAAAACCCAAAAGTACCACATGGTCATAAGTGGTGTTCCTCATTGTTGAATACATTCTCTGTCGGGAACTACCTGTGCTTCAGGTTAGACATTCTCTGTAAGTCCCTTCCTCTCCACTAGACTTTATGCAGCCAGAAAATCAAAAGACTTATTGTGTTGGGAAAGTCTGCTTTCAGAGATTTCTCCAAAGGACTGAAGAGTAATAGTGTCAGTCTGGAGACTAAATTGCACCTGCTTCAGACCATGGTCTTTGCAATCATTTGCTATGCATCAGAGAGCTGGACAATGACTAAGGATGATAAAAAGAGAATTGATGCCTTTGAGCTGTGGTGCTAGAGAAGAGTATTGACTATACCATGGACTGCTAAGAAAATGACCAGGATTCTGAAGCTTCATCTGACATACTTTGGACATGTTGCAAGGAAGGATCAGTCCTTGGACAAGGACGTCATGCTTTGAAGGGTGGAGGGACAGCACAAGAGAGGAAAACCCTCAATGAAGTGGATTGATTCAGTGACTGAGGTCATGGGAGTAGGTGTGACAGAGACAATAAGATTGGCACAAGAGGGGTTAGAGTTGTTATACATAAGGTCACTATGAGTTGCAGGTGACTCGACAGCACATAATAACTACAACTGTGTTTCGTACATATTATTAGTATGTAGTAAATATTACTACAGATCATTGCTTGCTGGGGTCAGGAGTCATATCTGCTTGAGGGCCTATCTGTGGCCAGCTATCCCACACCCACTCTCTCTTTTAATCATTACAGGACTTGCAGGGAGGCATGATCTCCCATTTCAAATACAACAAAACTGAGGCTTTGTGAGTAACAATGGCCTGTCCAAGTTAATAATGGTCAGATGAAATCCAGAGTGACTGTTATTCCAAAGTCAAGGTCCTTAAGAGGTACCCCAGGCTAAACAACCTCTCCCACAGTCCTGAACACTCTCAGGGGTAGCAAGGTCTTTCTGTTAGAGTTAAGAGACTTCATTCTGAAATCAGGTTGGAATCAGGCTTGTCTGAACTTGTGATCCAACACACCAACAATACTCTCTGGAAACAGCTAGAACAAAGGCATTCCCTCGTCCACATGGCAGCCTGTCAGGAATTTCTAGCCGGTTCTCATGTTCCACTCCCTCTATCCACTCCAGGAAAAGGGCTACCAAGAGAAGAAAATGATCACCCAGCAGGGATCTCATCATGGCTCAACCGACGACTGTGTGTTAATTGCCATCAAGCCATCGTTGACGGCTTATAGTGACTTTGTGAGCAGCATGTCTCCATCTTGCCCTCTCCTGTGCCATCCTTGCCATGTCTGAGATACTTGAGCTCATGGTTAGTGTCACTGTGTCAATTCATCTTGTTGGGACTGTTCCCCTCTGTCTCTGACCACCCCCCCCTTTCCCAGCGTGATGCCTTTTTCCAAGGACTGACCTTTCCTAACATGCACAGAGTATGTGGGATGAAGTTTCACCATCTCTGCCTTTAAGGAGTTCCCTGGTAGCATTTTCTCCAACACATATTTGCTTATTCTTTCAGCAGTCCATGGAATAGTCAATATTCATCTCCAACACTACAACTCCAAGCATTGATTCTTTTCCCTATTCATTATCCAACTTACAGATGGAGAAGAAGTAATTCAAAACACCGAAGCCTGGATCTTTACTTGTAGCTGCTGACTAAGAACTTGAAAATAACAAAAGATAATGCAGTACATTCGACTTTGGTGAGACTTTTAAGACTAGAGTCTTAGAAGGTTGCAAGTAGAAATCTAAGGTGTATATATCAGTTTCTCCTTTAACAAAGAAGCACAAATGAAAGCAAAGATTCACACAATTAGCCTCATAGAGCTGCTGGACCATATGAAGCTCAACTTCCACAAAAGCTCTGAGACTGGAAAAAATAGATGGTGCCCAGCTATCATGGCTGACCACTCTCAACAGGGTCACCAAAGAAGGCCATAACTGTTGCTGTTGTTGTTAGGTGCCATTGAGTTGAGTATGACTCCTAGTGACCCTATGAACAAAAATCTGAAGCCTCTTCTATCCTGTGCCATCCTTACACTTCCTGACACACAAAAGCCCATTGCAGCAGTCACTGTGTCAATCTATCTGGTTGAGGGTCTACCTCTCCTTCACCGACTGCATCTCCTAACAACATGTCCAAAGTATGTGAGGCGAAGCCTCATCATTCTTGCCTCCAAAGAGCTCCTCGGCAGCACCCTCCCAAAACATATCTGTTTGTTCTCTTGGCCATCTATGGGATGCTCAGTGCTCTTTTACAATATTACAGTTGAAAGGTGACAATTATTTTTCTGTCATCCTTGCTCATTGTCCAGGTCTCGGATGCATAGCTAGTAACTGAGAAAACTATGGCCTGAATCAGACACACCTGAGTTTTCAAACTGACATTGTTACTCCTCAATAGTTTGAAAAGGTCATAACTAGAGGGAGGGAATTGTGGAACAAAATTCAAAGGCATATAAACTTGGTCAGGCTTACTGGTGTGGTCGAGGCTAGCATTGTTGTCATATGCCATGGAATCGGAATCTACTCATAGCTGACCCTCTAGCAGGTTTTCAGAGGCAGGAAATCTCACAGGAGGAGATTGCCCGTGTTTTTGTCTTGGAGCAGCCGGTGGATTGGAACTGTCTGCCTTTGGATAGACAATACTCAAAACCATGGCCCTTGCGCGTACTTTGGCAGCAACACATAGACTAAAATTGGAACAACACAGAGAAGTTTAGCATGGCCCCTGCACAAGAATGGTATGCAAATTCATGAAGCGTTCCATATTTAAAACAAAAAAACTGTGGCACTTGGTCATTCTTCAAACTTGGAACAAAATTCACCCCTTTGGCTGAACATTCATCCTGACAAGTCTAGAAGATGAACAATAACATCAAGGCATTACACACTCCTTAAAATAACCATAGAAAGTCAAAAGGGTCGAAAGAGCAGAATTTGCCTAAGGAAGAGGGTAGTATATGAGGATTAATGGAAATGAGAATCACTGGGAAGGAGCGGAAAGAATGAGGGTACTTTCTGGGTATTATAAATAAAGTGAATTTATAAAGCACACAACAAAAAACCTGTCACCACCTCCTATTGCCTTTATTTCATAAAAGAGAAAGTACACACACATAAACTGAGTAGATAATCTCAGAATTCATTTGGCCTTATGAAGACTCACCACCTTCTCCCCAGTTGAAAACATTGTTCATGAGAAAAAACAGAACAGAAAAACGTGTGATCAAGACGCAGTAGTCACCCTGTTTCAAGAGGGAAGGAAAAGCTCAAAGTGTCTGGCCCTGTAAGAAAGCCAAGCTGAGGAAGCGAGACAGACTTCTCCATTGAATCACGGCTTCATGTCCACTTTCTGTATCAGTTTAGAGGGGCAGAGAACTTCCCTACTCCAATGGGTGTCACATTCAATATGTGCACCTATCCAGGCCATGTTTTTGCTGTTGTTGTTATGTGCTATCGAGTTGTCTTCAACTCATAGTGACCCTATGTACAACAACCCTATACCCTGCTCGATCCTGTGCCAATCTCACTGTCTCTGACACACCCACCTCCATTACCCCAGTCACTGAATCAATCCACCTCATAAAGGATCTTTTTCTCCTGCGCTGTCTCTCCACCCTCCCAAGCATGACGTCCCTCTCCAAGGACGGTACAATGTATCCAGACCGTTGTCTTCTCAATTATTTGTTATACATCAGAGAGCTGGACAATGAGTAAAGATGACAGAAGAAGAATCAATGCATTCAAGTTGTGGTGCTGGAGAATATTCTTGATCATACCATGTACCTCAAGAAAACAAATAAGTCTGTATTGGAGAGGGTGAAACCAAGGTTCTCCTTGCAAGCTAGGATTTTGAAGCTGTCTCACATAATTTGGACATATGGCCAGGAGGGAGCGATCCTTGGAAAAGGACATCTTTCTCAGAAGGATGGAGGAAAAGCTCAGGAAAGGAAGATTCCAATGAAGTGGATTGATAACAGTGACTAGGGCAAGTAGGTGTGTCAGAGTCAAGTAAGACTGGCTCAGGACAGGGCAGTTCAGAGCTGCAGTACCTAGAGTCACAACGGGTAGCAGCAGCTTGATGGCACATAACAGCTGGTGGTCACTATTAGGGACTGAATAGTGTTTTTCAAAAGAGAGATACTGAAGTCCTGACTCCTTTATGTGTGCATGCAACTGTTTAGAAAGAAGGTCTTTGAAATGCTATCAGTTAGGTTAATGAAAATATGCTGGGGTTGTTTTGTGCCATTGAGTCGCCTGCGACACATAGTGACCCTATGTACAACAGCCCTGAACCCTGTTCTATCTTGAATCAACTGTATTGTCTCTGACACACCTACCTCCATTACCCCAGTCACTGAACTAATCCATCTCATCCAGGTTCTTATTCTTCTGCACTATCCCTCCACCTTCCCAAGCATGATGTCCCTCACCAAGGACTGGTCTTTCCTTGTAACATATCCAAAGTTTGTCAGATGAAGCTTCAGAATCCTTGTCTGCAAAGAGCAGCGTGGTTTTACCCTCTCCAGGACGAATCCAATATGAGTTATTCTTACGTGCTGTCAAGTTAGAAATTACTCATGACCCTATGCACATCTGAAAACTTATCCAACAGGGAAAAAGGGAAGCCACAGACTGGGAAAAAATATTTGGGAATGACATGTCAGATAAGGGACTTACATCTAGAATTTATAAAATACTCGAGCACCACAACAAGATAAAGGTGAATAATCCAGTTGAAAAATGGGCACAGGATATGAACAGACACTTCACCAAGGAAGACATTCAGATGGCCAACAAGCACATGAAGAAATGTTCAAAATCCCGAGCTCTAAGAGAGATGCAAATCAAAACAACTGAGATATCATCTCACCCCAGTAAGACTAGCAAAATTTAACACAACAGCAAGCAACAAATGCTGGCGAGGTTGTGGAGAAACGAACGCTTATTCACTGTTGGTGGAAGTGTACAATGGTGCAACCACTGTGGAAAATGGTATGACAGTTTCTCAAAAAGTTGCAAATAGAGATACCATTTAACCCAGAAATTCCAATACTGGGAATATACCCTAAAGAGACCATAACTGACATCCAAGCAGATATATGCACACCCATGTTTATCGCGGCTTTGTTCACAATAGCAAGGAGTTGGAAACAACCCAGGTGCCCATCAACAAACGAATGGATAGAGAAGCTGTGGTATATTCACACCATGGAATACTATGCTGCATTGAAAAACAGGAACTAATACAATATTATTCAAAATGGGTGACCCTGGACGACATTATGCTGAGTGAAATATCTCAGTCACGAAAGAACAAACACTGCATGGTGCCACTGTTGTAGAATGGGACTGATATCAGAGTTGGAGTAAGACTGAGAAAAACTGGATAAATTATGTATACTGCATTGAAACAGATGAGGGAGAAAATAATTTAAAAGCAATATATGAGAGGGTATTATGGTTAACACAAGAGTTCAGAATTAAGGTTGCATAGTGGAGTGTACTTGGGGCGGTGGGAGGAGTGTGGGGGGATTGTATACCAAAGGAGGAATTTTTCTTTTGCTTTTCAAAGAAAGGAGTGAACTGGAGTTGGGGGAAGGGCTGGGCATGGAGAAAAGTGCAAAAATGAATGAATGGAAATCCAAAATCTCTGTAAATGTTCATTAAAATTAATAATAAGAAAAGGGAAATGACTCATGACTGACCTGCCAGCAGGTTTTCAAAGGTAGTTAATGTCATGGGAGGAGAGTACGCATCACTCTTCCTTGGAGAAACTTAGAGTTGACAGAGCAACTCCTTTATCACCAGGCCAGGCCAACAGAGCTCCCTTTTCACAAAGACAGATACTCAGAGACAGAGGCAGAGGAAGGATGACATGTCATGTTGTAGCTGCAAGCCAATGAATGCCTAGGCCACCAGGAGCTAGCTGGGAGGTATGAACAGCTCTTCCTTCAAAGCCTCAAAAGGAATCAACATGGTTGACGCCCTGGTCTCGGGATCTCAGAGCTACGAGCTAAGGTTCGGTTCTTGTAAAGTACTCATGGTATTTTGTTACAGCAGCCCTAGAAAAGAAACACAGTCGCCTATGAAGGGTGCATAGCAGGCAAAGTCCTGC
>NW_006399901.1:3161594-3167519 GCF_000299155.1 Elephantulus edwardii | reverse complement strand
AGTCTCTCCACAACCTCGCCAGCATTTGTTGCTTGCTGTTCTGTTAAATTTTGCTAGTCTTACTGGAGTGAGATGATATCTCATGGTTGTCTTGATTTGTATCTCTCTCAGAGCTAGGGATTTTGAACATTTCTTCATGTGTCAGAAGCATTTTTTAAGCAAGTGGGATCCAGCAGAGATCAAGAGCATGGCAGGTGCAGGTGAGAAAGGGTTGCTCAGGTATACAATGGCCATAGATAGTCCCCCGGGCACTTTTTTTTAAAAAAAATATTTTATGCTAGTTTACTTCCCAAGTTCATATACATTGTTTTTCACACCAGATCTTCCCCCTTTCCTTTACCTGTCCCTCCCTCCACTCATCAAATTGTGCAACCCTGGCAAGAAGCTGCACTGCAATCCCAGAGGTGCACGGTTCAAATCCACCAGATGCTCTGCCAGGAAAGGAGGGACAAATCTCCTCCTGTACCAGTCAGATCTAATTTGACAGTACGCGCGCGCACACACACAAAATAATAAAAAAAATAAAAAGCAATAAAAAAAATTGTGCAACCCTATGATTAACACCACCACCTCCCACAACCCATCCTCAGCCCCCTGGGCCCCTTTTGTTGTCCTTAGCTGCTTGCTGAAAGTGAGGAGAACCTGAAGCTCTTGCTGCAGAAGGTCAAGAAATACAGTCTTCAATATGGATTGAAGCTCAACATCAAGAAAACAAAGATTCTCACCACTGAGCCAATTGACAGCATCATGATAGAAGGTGAAGATATTGAGGTTAACAGTTTTGGTTTGCTTGGTTCCACAATCAACACTCTTGGTACCAGCAGCCAGGAAATTAAAAGATAAATTGCACTGGGAAAGTCTGCTGTCAGAGACCTCTCCAAAGTACTGAAGAGCAACGGTGTCATTCTGGAGACTAAGGTGAGCGTAATCCAAGTCATAGTGTTCACAATTACTTGCTATGCATCAGAGAGCTGTACAATGACTAGGGATGATAGAAAGAGAATTGATGCCTTTGAGCTGTAGTGCTAGAGAAGAGTATTGAATATACCATGGACAGCTAAGAGAACTAATAGGTTCTTCTTAGAGAGGGTGAAACCAAACTTCTCCTTGGAAGCAAGGATTCTGGGGCTTCTGACATACTTTGGACATGTTGCAAGGAGGGACCAGTCCTAGGAAAGGGATATTATTGCTTGGGAGGCGGGAGGGACAATGTAAAAGAGGAAGACCCTGGATGGGATGGATTGACTCAGTGACTGAGGTATTATGGGTAGGTGTGTCGGAGACGATAAGGTTGGCACAGCATAGAGCAGGGCTCAGAGCTGCTGTATATAGGGTCTCTGTGAGTCACAGGCACATAACAATAACAACTGGTTTACTTATAAAGTTCATATACATTATTTTTCATACTTAATCTTTCCTCTTTCCTTTACCCACCTCTCCCTCCACTAATCAAAGTGTGCAACCCTATGATTAACACCACCACTACCACCACCACCTCCCATCCATCCTCACACTCCTCCCCCCAGAACACTTTTGTTGTCATTCACTGCCATGGAGTTGACTCCAGGTCAAGGCGATCTTTTACACGACGGAACAAAGTGGTGCCTGTTTGCATGTCATCATCTTTATTAGTCTGTTTGAATTTGCGGTTGTAGATATTGTGCTGTGCCTTCCAACTGAGGGGCTTCACCTCCCAGTACTCTATCAGTCGGCGTTCTCTTCAGATACATAAGGTTTTCAGGGGCTAATTTTCAGAAGCACATCATCGGGGTCTAGGCAGTACCTAGGATGTCTTAGTTTGGAGGTACCACTAAAACCTGTTCATCATGCCTTTATGGTATAAGACCACTGATAGTAAAAAGGAAGCTCTAGTGGAAGCAGGAGTGGCATCCACTTCCTAAACCACATGGCTCCGAAAATGACAGTATGAGAAATGACAGTAGTAATAGAAAGACTTCAGGCCTTTTGTTCATAGGGTCTCTATGAGTTGTGCTCACCTCAATGGCAACCAACAACAATAACTAGTGGTCTAGTGGTAAGAGGTTGCACAGTCAACCCAAAGGTTCAGGGTTCAGACCCACCAGCTGCTCTGCAAGAGAAAGATGAACATTCTCCTCCCGTGTGATTTACTGTCCCTGAAAACCCACTGGAGGGTCAGCTGCAAGTTGGTTCTGACTTGATGGCACACAGCAAAAAAGATATTAAAAAGCTAAGGAAAGATTTTGAAACTCTGGTGGCCTACATGCAGAATCAATCCTGGAGTGAACAAGGATGAGGAGGAAGAGGGAAATAGTTAAGTTGGGTCAGGTGAAAGGCATCATACAATTAGAGTTTGAGGAGACAGTGTAATTAATTGATTGATTGATTGATTAATTGTAATCAGTAGTATAAGGGAGCTTTGGTGGCCTAGTGGCAAGATGCTGTACTGCAATTCTGAAGGCACACGTTTCGAGGTCACCAGAGGCTCCACAGAAAGATTGGCAGTCTCCTTCTGTGCAATTAACTGCCTCTGAAACCCCACTGGAGGGTCAGCTATGGGTCAAGTCCATCTCTACAGTATACAACAACAACAACGATCAATATTATAAAAGAAAATGTGTGTGAATGATTGAATGAAAATCAGTATGATTTGCACACAAATAAAATGAAGAATGAAGGGGGAAAAGAAAATAAAAACCTGTCCATCATGGATGACCTCACTGATATTTAAAATCCATGTCGTCAAGGTCATAGCCTCTTAGCAACAAGCTAGTCACTTAAATATGACACACTGACAGATGGTACAGGCAATTTTGTACTTGATCTGAAGTGTTGCTCTCCAACTAAAGACTTTTTAAGTACTCACTCATTTCCCTATTCACTTAGTGTCTGTTGAACATCTACTTTACACAAAATGAGTTCAAAATGGAACAAAGAATGACTTTTTCCTGGTCTTGATGGAGCTTAGTGTCTCTGAGGAAAAGCAGCTGTTAGTCCAAGTTGAACGAGTAAATGCAAACTCACAGAGCTGTGATACTGGTACAGGAAGAGGCACACGACACCCTGGGAGCTTGTAAAAGGATGAACGCCCTGGTCAGTGGCCATAGGTTCCCCTGAAGTGGTGACAGTCCAGTTGAGCCTGGAAGAAGAGCAGACATTAGCCAGGTGGACAAGGAAAAGTGTATTCCAGGCAGAAAGCCTAGAGCAAGAAGCATATACATCACATGAAGAACTGAAATGAGGCTGATGTGACCACAAACAGATGAGTGATGGGGACAGAGGACCAAGGGGCAGGCACATTGAGAAAGGCAGATAGAAGGCTTCAAATTACTACCTACTGAAGGAGTTTGCTATTTCTCTCAAGTGACGAGGGAGTGAAGCATCAGTCTTACTGCTTGAAGTCCTAAAGGGAAACCATGCTTAAAGGCAAAAGAAGCGGGATGGGGGGGATCGTTCTCTGGGTTTATCTCTGAGATATCTGTTCTCTGGTCCTCAGTGGTCTCTGTTTTAATAAAAGCATCTTGCCTCCCTTGCAAGGTTGTTAGAAAGTGCACAGAAAAAGTCCCAAGCCTGGTGCTTGGCATACAGAGGTGCCTAATGAGTGCAGACGGGAATCTAGCTGCTGGTAAGAGGAATCCAGGCTCCCTGCCTGCTCCTCTGGGGCTGGCGCTAGAAGTCGCTGAGCCAGGAGCCATGGCTGGGCTCAATGCACTGGCTCCAGCTCCAGTTTGCTCTCTGCTGAAGATTTTTCCTGCTGTCACACTACCCCTTGCCAGCTATGTGAATGTAGCCAGTCTAGAAGGCTTCATTCAGTCTAGAGCTAGGGGTCAGCCCTAGAATCTGATGTCTCCTCACTTCTGCGTACCCATCCAGTACGCTAGACTATTGCTAGATGACCCAACCTTTTCTCCATAAATTAATTCCTGTGCTTATCTGGGCAGCCATGAGTCTTTTTCTTTCTTTCTTTCAAGGATTTCACTTTACTTTTATTCATACTCAATGCCCATTGAAGCAGCAATTATGAAACCAAATTAGCTATTGATTTGGCAAATCTACTACAATGGATTCTTCTAAACTTTTGAAGAGTAAGGTTATTCCTTTGAGGCCTAATGTGCACCTGATCTAAGCCATAGTATTTTTCAGTCGCTTCCATGTGTCTTGCAGGTAAAGGAAAGCAGGGGCTTGAAGCTGACTGCTCTGGGCCTACAACATTCTTCTGAACAGATAGGACTATTGTGGACCACTCATTTCTGGTTCAGGGGAGAGGGTTCCTAAAGGAGGAACAAGCCTGGTGTGGCCCCAGATACTTTCTTTTCTCTTTTCTTGATATCTTAACGAAAGTTTACAGTAAACTTGGACTTCCATTCATTCATTATTGCAAATTTTCCTCTCTATCCCTGCAACTTGCTTTTCTCTTTTAAAAGATTTTTCATTGTTGCACAATTTCCTCCCGCTCTGCCCCCAGTCCACTTTGCTATGCACCTCTTATTCTGGACTGTTGTCATGCAAATAATACCAAATCATATATTCCTTTTAAACAATTCTTTCCCTATCTATTTCAATGCAGTGTTCATTATTTAGCTCCTCTTTTCTTAGTTTCTCCCAAACTCCCCATGTCAGTCCTGTTTTATAACAGTGACATTATGTAGTATATGTACTTCTATGACTGAGATATTTCACTCAGCATAATGTCCTCCAGGATCACCCACTCAGTATAATATTTTATGAGTTCCTTTTTTCAGTGCTGCATAGTATTCTATTGTGTAAATACACAACAGCTTTTCTATCCATTCATTTGTTGATGGGCACTTGGGTTGTTTCCATCTCTTTGCTATTGTGAACAACACATCAGTAAAAATGGCTGTGCACCCAGATGCTTTCTTGATAACTGATTTTATTCTAACAACAAGCCCTCAGAATGAGTGTGGCTGGTCTCCTCTTACAGGTAAATAATTGGGACTTAGAGGTCGGTCACTCATGACCACTCAGCTAATAAGTCTGGGTTCAGCTCCAGGCCAGCAGGACCTTACCATGTCTCATATCTCAAATGTAGGATTCTGCTACATCTTGGGTGTTACCCTCCATGAGCTGACTATAGGTGTTTTGGAACTAGGATCAAAGGGTTGTAGGTGGTGAAAAAGCTTAAGCAAGTTGCTGTCTTTCTACCTCAGGTGTGCCTTGTTCATAATGACCTTATGTACAACAGATTCAATAGGGAGCTCTGGTGGCCTAGCAGCAAGAAGCTGCACTGCAATCCCAAAGGCATGGGTTCCCCACCAGCTGCTCTGTGGGAGAAGGATGGGCAATCTCCTTCCATGTGATTAACTGCCTCTGAAAACCACAGAGGGTCAGAGGTTCCAACTCTATGGTACATAAAAACAACAACCATCAACACAGCTTCAAACCTTGCCCTATCCCGTGCCATCTTCAAAATTTCTACCGTGTTTAAGCCTGCTGTTACAGTCACTGTGTGAATTTGCACCATTGGTATCCCTCTTCACTGACCTCCACCTTACCAATCATGATATCCTTCTCCATAGACTTCCACCTCCCCATGACATGCCCTAAATATGTGAGATGAAATCTCGCCATTTTTGTCTCTAAGGAGCACTCTGGCAACACTTCTTCCAAACACAGATTTGTTTATTATTTTGGCAGTGTGAGGTCATAAGGTTGCTGACTCAATAAAGGGACCAGAATATAGGAAAGCTTAAGGGCAGTTTTATTAGGGAGTTCCCAGGTGAGGCTCCTTGGTCTGGAGGTAGAGACCAAGGAAATGGTGCTTAGGGTGTATTCAGGCAGGTTTTTATAGCTGGGCCTTCAGGGAGAGGGAAGGGTAGGGAGGGGCATTCCATTGTGGTTCATGGCTCAGCTAGGTGGGTGATTCTTTTTTTTTATTATTTTAATATTCTTTTTTTTCTATAATTATATTTTATTAATTTTCAT
>NW_006399901.1:3125064-3161494 GCF_000299155.1 Elephantulus edwardii | reverse complement strand
TTGTCCAAATGCCACAGTGCTTGTCAAAGCCAGTTCTGATTAATCTTCTTTGTCAGTGTGTCCTTTGCCATTCCCTATCAGGTGGGTGATTCTTTATCCTCCCTCAACCTTTGTTTTGGCCCAAAATTCCAGCTTCTTTAGTGATAAGGGACAACGTATTTTCCTTCTGGCTACTTCCTGCTGAAAGGGGACAGAGATCTGGGTCTCAGAAGCTGGAGTGAGTTGGTCCAGGCATTGGTTGCCAGGGAAGAATATGGATGTGGTAGTAGTTGGTCATTTCTTTTATCCTGTGAAGTAGGAATTTTAAAAGGCAGGGAGTGATTAGTAACAATATGCTTATGATTACTATTGGTCAAAAAAAGGGAAGAACCCAGGTTAGAAATGGGTTCCCAAGGCAATTAGGGAGAAGGCTTGTGAATTTTTGCCTTTTTTAAAAAATTTTCAGCTATTTTTGTCAATTTAGAGACATTTTCTTCTACCAGACCTGATTCATTTATATAATAGTAACATACAATGTCTGCATTAATCAGTCACAAATGTTGAACTAGGCGGTAAGATCTATCAGCTTTTTAACCTGGCAGGATTACTTGGAGAGTTTGTGGAGATACGAAGCTTACTGGAAAGTTGTTGTTGTTGTTGATTGTCTTTGAGTCAAGCATGACTCATAGTGACCCTATGAACAAAAGGTGTGAAAGTAGGTGAGTAATAATGGGTTTCAGGCCCTCGCAGTGTTGTGTGGAGATAGGGAATTGGGGTCTAGCAGGAAAAGAGGAGGGGTTCTTCCGAGTAACAAGAACAGGTTGGTGGTGAGAGGCTACAGATAGAGTGGAAAGATCCCATACAATGGGATTGACAACATCAGGTGATAGAGGCAGGGTAGAAAGGGGCTCAGAGGAAAGGGGTGCTAAGAGGAATAGAACTAAAGGCTGGTCAGGTGAACTGGGTCCATATGACTCCCGGTGAAACACAGCCACAAGTTTAGACAGGAGGTCTCTATCTAGCAATGGAGATGGACATATAGAGATAATTAGA
Source organism: Elephantulus edwardii (assembly GCF_000299155.1). NCBI lineage: Eukaryota > Metazoa > Chordata > Mammalia > Macroscelidea > Macroscelididae > Elephantulus > Elephantulus edwardii. Next base: position 3,160,462 of record NW_006399901.1, on the reverse strand, counting down.
AAAAAAATGGGCTAGTCAAAGGTAATTAGGAGGGGTTAAGTGGTAAGAGGCTTGGAAGGGAGGCCAGCAATCCCCATTACTGAGACCTGGGAAGGGGAAACAGGACCCAAGAAGGAGGGGAGCACTGAGAAGGTAGTTAGTCCCCATGTCAATCAGAAAGGAAACTAGGTTACCCACTACCTGAAGGGTTACCCTAGTCTCGGCAAGGATGATGGAGGTTGTCAAGCCTGGACATCTTCAATCCTCAGTGGCCAGACCTAAGAAGTTGGCCGGGATGGGGACCCGGTTTGGTGGAGGGGCTACCCTACCATGGCAAGGCACCAAAGGGCAGTCAGCCTTCCAATGGCCCAGTGTCCCACAGATAGGGCAGAGGTTAGGTAGGGCAGCATTTGGCCCAATGGCCCTTTTTGCCACATTTGAAGCACGGACCAGTAGGTAACCGGCTCGCTGAACAAGGAAGTGTTTTCTGACCCCTCACTGCCATCAGCCACAGGGTAACTATCAGGGCTAGGGCTTTCAAATTTGCTTTCTGACTGGTACGGGTCTCCCTATCAGCATCTCCCTGTTCCTCTTGAGAGTTGAAAACTTTAAAAGCCATGTTTACCAGGTCTCAAATAGGTGTTTGGGAGCCATCCTCAGCCTTTTTTAGTTTCTTTGTTATATCAGGGGTTGATTGAGTGATAAAATGTTAGGACAGTGGCCCCTGCTGGGGAGGTAGTGTCTAAGCAGGTATACTGAGTCAGGGCTTCAGTGAGGTGGTTAAGGAAGGCAGCTGGGTTTTTTCATCCTTAGCTTGGGTAATCTCTCTGAGCTTATTAAAATTGACTGCTTTATGGGGAAACGGCATGTGGGCCGGCCAACAGACACTGAATCATATAGTCACACCTTGCTAGACCATCTCTTCCTGCTGCTGTATTAATTTTGTATGTCAAATTTGACTCTTGCCAGGGGACAGCTTGGGGGACAACTGGCATGGAGCAATCTATTAAATACACTTGGTCTGCATACTCCTGAGCAGCAGTGAGAACATGCTCTTTTTCATTTGGTGTCAGAGTAGAGGACAGTTCAATAAAAAGGTCATGTCAGGTGAGATCATAGGTCTGGGTCAGGCACCTAAACTCTTTAATATAAGTTGTCAGGTATTTTGAGAATGAGCCTAAACCTTTTTCAATTTGGGATAGTTCAGTAAGGGAGAAAGGCATGTGAATGTGAATGGGACCCTCAATGCCTGCAACTCAGTCTGGCAGAATGGGGTGTGGCTAGCAACCAGAGATGTGAGAGTGGGGGTAGTTGAGTCTGGGCTAGTCAGAGTAGAATGGGTGGCAGGTTCCAGAGTGGGGGCTGAGTAGGTGGGAGGAGGAGGCTGAGAAAGGAAGTCTACAGGGTCTTAAAAGGCAGAGTAACCCAGAGGGGATGAGGATGAGTCCTGGGAGGGAGTAAGGGAAGGGGATGATTTGGTATTGGGAGACTTAGTTGGTGAAGGGGTTTGAGCTAAGAGAATCTGCACAGGTTGGCAGATCTTGCAAAGGGAGGAATGGGAGCATAAGTAAGAAAGCTTGGACATATGGGATTTCTGGCCATTTCTGAGTCCATTGGCAGAAATTATCAAGATCTCCAAGGGTATTAAAATTAAAGGTTCCATTCTCAGGCCACTGAGAGTCATTATCTAGCTGGTATTCTGCCCATGCCCAGTTACAGTAAAATATCAGTCTTTTGGGGTGGAGGTCTTCATCCAGGTGCAAGTTTAAAAGATTTAGAAGGAGGCAGCCCAAGGGACTGTCCCTTGGGGACTTAGACATTTAGCTACCATGGTATTCAGGTCTGTAGGTGAGGCAACAAAGATTCAGGGCATCCCCTGGAAACCAGGAGTGTCAGATATGGAGATAAGTATGGTGTGGGCATCCTCTATCATGATCAATAGCCTGGGAAGAAGTGCCTGGCACTACTTGGTATGGGTGGACCTCCTGACACAGATCTGTGATTTTTATGTATATGCACAGACAGGAGTCCAGTAACAGATGTGAATCCCAAGGGAGCTTAAAATGCCTGGAGGCAAAATGCCTGGGGACTGTTCTGAACAGTGCCTGGGGAATTTTATGAACAAATGGGCCTTTCTGAGGGAGAGAGAGAAGTCATAAAAGAAGTCTGAGAGTGGAGAGGAAAAGGGAGAAGATTAAAGGAAAGCTTTTAAAGGAAGAAGACACTACTAATTACTCTATATAAACACAAAGTGGATAGAAATAGACAACAGAGGGTCTGTCTCCTCAGTTCATGCAGGCATCCCTCAGGCCATGCCCCTCGCAGGGTAAAGTGTGTCTTACCATAGGCATACCCGTAGTCCCTAAAGGATCCCCCAAATTGCCAGTAAGCCAGATGACAACACCACGGAGTCGTGGGTGGGGACCCAATCAAACTTTGCAGCTTCAGAGTAGCATCAGCCATGGAGTCTCTTCACAAGCACTCAAGGCATTCAGTCAGCAGACATACACACAGAATGGGAGAGGAAGGAAAGGAGCGATATATTACCATTTGTGCATCTTGACACCGTGCCGACTGTTTCAAGAGATAGTAAGGGGGCACCACACTCACCCCAAAGGAGGGTGGGGATGCAGCACACCTTAACTCATCTCCCAGGTTTCAGCACCAGATGTAAAGTCATAAAGTCACAGACTCAAGAAAAGGACCAGAATATAGGAAAGCTTAAAGATAGCTTTATTAGGGAGCTCCCAGGTGATGTTCTTTGGTCTGGAGATAGAGGCCAAGGAAGTTGCATTTAGGGTGTATTCTGGCAGGTTTTCATAACAGGGCCTTCAGGGAGAGGGAAGGGTAGGGAGGGACATTCCATTGTGGTTTATGGTTCAGTTAGGTGGATGAGGCCATCACATTCTTTTGATTCTTTATCCCCCTTTGGCCTTTGTTTTGGCCCAACAGGCAGTCTGTGGGATATTTAAATACTCTTCTTTTGCCGATACTGTAATTTTCAAAGGAGTGTCATAGAATCAGCAAATGGAAGCCACCTTACTGAAGGACAAGCCGTCTCCTTGATACTAGAGGGAAGACTGAGGCTCAGTGGGGAAAACAATTTGCCTAAGGTCTCAGGGTTAGGCCACGCTGAGAGTCACTCATCACCTACCTCTGTCAGCTTCCCTTTCTGGCCTCTGACCCATCTCTGCTTAGTGGGGCACTCTACACTATAGTCCCTGGACACCTCTTCTCCTTCTCACTCTGAAAGTCACCCAGGCCCATGCTTTTGAATACTTATGTCTGTCTTGAGATGTCAAACCCTAATCTGAGCTCTGAGCTCCAACCTGCTTGCCCAGTTGCTTTCTTGATATTTCACTAGAAATCTAAGAGAAATGCTGTTTTATTGTCAGTAAATTGCTTCCTATCCTTGAAGGTTTTTTTAGGCTGTGACCTTTTGGAAGCAGATCCACAGTCTGACCTTCAAAGTGTCTGGGGGTGGGGGTTGAACTACCAACTTTTCAGCTAGTAGTGAAGCACTTAACCATCCATACCACTTGGTCATCTCTAAGTGAAATACTAGACTTTGTAGGCCTAAAACACAACTTTTGACCGAGCTCCATCCTTTCCCACAATTCTGCCTACACCTGATTCTCCTGTGATCCACCCAGTTCCTCCTGCTGACCACTTCATCCTCTCCCTTATTCCCTCAAACCCATTTCTAATCTACAGGCAAAGACTCATCTGATCTTTATCAGTAATTCTAACTTACTCTAACAACAGCCACTTGATGCTCTTGGAAACACACATAAACCAGGAGAGCCCACTCTTTATTGATGTTTTTCCTAAAAAAGGCATCTTATTTTTTTTTATACTTTAATTTCAGAACAAATAAACAAAAAACCTCAATACAAAACATTCAACCTCATTCTTGAGGTTGAGGTGAGAGGCCCTTACATCCTGCCTTAACACACAGGACAGGAGAGAGCCCACTCTTTGGTTCACAAATTCTCTGCTTGGATCTCAGTTCCAGCCTCTGTTCCCTCCTCCAGCCACAAGGCCCCTCCCTGTCTCCTGAAGCTGTCAATCTCAGAAGCTTCCCCACCAGGACACGCCCACTGTTCTGCCTTTGCAAAGTCTACAATCCATTAGACTTTTCCAGAAACAGCCAGGGAGCCACATCTGAGCCCCAGGAGAGCCTGAGGTCCCTCTCACAAAGGCTGGGCTTTATGATTTGAGCACTTCCCACAACTTCGTTTACTTCACAGACACAAACATTGCCGTCCATGTAATATTTTGTTTAATATCTGATTCCTGGGTCCACAGAATCCCTGACATAGATGGTTCTTCACATGTGCTTCTATAAGAGAATGACTACATATACAAAAAATGAGCAGATACATGCTAACAATGGGCTCTCCCAGGAATGAGTGGGCTATGGTTCTCCTGGAAGACAGAACTGTGTAAAAGGTGGTCTCCCACAGAGTCTGAATCATAAAGTCTGGAGCAAAAAGGTAGACAGTGCCCAAGGAAGCATGTGGTAAGAGATACCCGGACGCATGAGAGAAGTGAGAGGTAGGTGGATTAGGCCTTAGACCAGGCCCACTCATCTCTGTTGTCCCCTAGTCTGGATTGGGTTCCCAGCAGGGAGCAGCCAGTCTCCTAGTTTCTGCAGAAGACAGATGACATCTGGCAAGAAGGTCAGACTTTCGTCTTGCCTCACAAGGGGAAATGGTTCTTGTTTCGCTTCTGCTTTGAGGTGAGACAAAAACTATTTATCAGACCACCCAGGGAGCCTTCTTGTTCTCTCAGCCACAAACATGAATGGTGTCCGAAATGGAAATCAAGAACTTGGGGGGTGGGAGTGGGAGGGGGAAGCTGGGAGCCCTAAACCTGAAGAATGGCTCTCACATTCCACAGTGGGCCCAGACCTCAAGTCTTGCCTCTCTCCTTCCTGGGCATGACTGCTCCTCCAGGAAAGCCCCTTATTGTTGTTGTTGCTGCTGTGTATTGTAGAGACAGAACTGACCCATAGCTGACCCTCTGGAGGGTTTTCAGAGGCCATGGAAGGAGATTGCTCATACTTCTCCCATAGAGAAGCTGGTGGCTTTGAACCACATGTCTTCGGGATTGCAGCACAACTTCTTACCGCTAGGCCATCAGAGTTCCCTTGAGAAGAGACTTTTTTCTTCTGTGGCCAGTCTCAGTTCCACTGATTTCTCTTTAAGAAGAAGCCTGGAGTTGGAGAAAAAAAAGCTTGGGTCCCTTTCCTGTTCCATGTGCTCAGTAACCCTGGGCAAGTCCCTTTATTTCTCTGAGATCTGCATTCTCTTCTGGAAATGAAGGGCCTCTACTCACATCACATTATCACCTTGTTGGCAGAAAATGAAGACGACTCAAAGCCCTTGCTTGCTGCAGAAGAGCAAAGACTACAACCTTCAATATGGGTTACAATTAAACATCAGGAAAACAAAAATCCTCAACACCGGACCAGTAGGCAACATTATGATATAGGGAGTTTGAAGGAGATGGAAGTTGTCAATGATTTTGTCAGGGCCACAAAGCACCTCACCCTCCCTTCCCCAGAACAGCTGCTGAAATGGACCACAGGAAACAGTGGCTGTAACTCTGTTTATCTCTGTTGGAGCTGTGAAACGGTTCTACCTCTATTTCCCAAGAATAATTATCCATGACCCCAAACCTACCCTCTTGTATCAAGCAGCTGCGAACATTCTAACTCCTCAATTTCCTTGTAAGACAATATAAAAACTCCACTCTAAGTACTACTTTAGAGTCAACCCAGCAGTTTCTCCTCAGTATATTCTTTCTTGGCCTGAATTGGGTTCTGTCCTTCCTCAGTGACCTTGTGGATTTCATTTTACTTGTATCCACAATCTATACCTATGGTCAAGAAATCAACAGATATGTTGCATCAAGAATTCTTCTGCCAGAACATGGAAATAGCCCAGATGTTCAAACACAACTGAATGGATTGAGAAATTATGGTATATTCATACAATGGAATATTATGCGGCAGGCAAGAGCAATGATTTGGTAAAATCTTAACTAGCTTGGAAGGGACTGGATAGCATTATGCTTTGAGAACTAACTCAGTCTGTCAAGGACAAATACTGTATAAAATAATTACTGTAGAATGAGGAGGAGGATCCAAGGGGAGGTGGAGGGTGGAAGCGGAGGGATAAGAATGTGTGTGTGGGGGGTGGATTAATCACGGTATTGTACAATTTGATGGGTGGGGAAATCGGAAGAGTCTTGTCTGAAAAACAGTGTATTCAAATTTTGTAAATAAATTAGTATAATAAAAAAGGGGGGGGGAGAAATCTGCTGCCCAGGACCTCTCCACAGCATTCAAGAGCAACAATGTCAGTTTAAAGACTAAGGTGCGCCTGATCCAAGCCATAGTATTTTCAATTGCTTCCTATGTAGCTGAAAATTGGACAATGAATAAGGAAGACCAAAGAACTGATGACTTCAGAGTGCTCCTTTGACGCGAGGATGGTGAAACTTTATCTCACTCACTTTGGGCATATTTTCCGGAGGAACCAGTCCTTGGAGAAAGACATGATGCTGGGAAAGGTAGAGGGTCAGGGGAAGAGAGGAACTGACAGTCATTATCACAGTTGGCTTGAGCGTGACAGATCATGAGGACGGTGCAGGACGGGATAAGGTGCAGTTCTGTTCAGAGGGTCACTGTGAGTTGTAGTTGACTCAATGACACCTCACAACACTCACATCACCTCCCCTGAGGCTGTCTGTCCTCAACTCTAACATGACAATGTGTACATACTTGTGTGGGGTTCAATATAAAAGGATCGTCTCAATATTATCTTTCTCTCCCTTCCCAGGCTTCAGACTAGCTGGTGGTGGATCAGGCTTCTTGCAGGCCCACTAAGCTCATGGAATGTTTGAGCTCCATTAGGGGAACACTTGATATCATGTAGATGCCTTTGCCAGGCTGACCCCCCTGGAGCCCTACCATGATCCCTAGAGAAGGCAGAAAAACATCATCACTGTCAAACTTGGTCACCATGGAAAGTGAAATCCATGTGGTGAACAGACTTGCTGAGGATCAGGTGGCTTGGATCAGGTGCACCTTAGTCTTTAAACATACATCCTTGTTCTTGAATGCTTTAGAGAGGTCTTGGAAGGAGATTTTCTTGATGTAACGCAACTGTTGATTTCTTGCCCATGAGTACTGATCGTGGATCCAAGCAAAATGGTCAAAACTGGTCCAGAGTAACAGTGACTCCCCCTCGTGACCGAAATGCCTGTTTTCACAACCTTTATCTCCCAAGTTCTCACAATAACCCCGAAGTTATACAAAGATGGCTGGATAGTTCTGTTTGTCTGTGTGAAAGGGACAAGGCTCTGGATGGGTTTAGGAGCTTGCCCAAGGCCACTGATTTGGTGTGTCAGGAAGTGTGAGGATAGTGCAGGACAAAACCAGGTTCAGATATTTTATGCATAGGGTCTCTATGAGTTGTACTCGATTTGAAGGCACCTAACAACAACAACAACAGCTACCAAGGCCACTGGGGAAGCAGGGGCGTGGGGCCAAGATAAAGAGGTGTCAATGCTTAGCCTTCATCACCAAGTAGGTGACCTCTACGTAGAGTCTGAGTGTGTTTAGAGCCTGTTGTTCTGCCCGATCTGTACCAGGAAGAGCAATGGCTGACCGATGAGCAAGACCCCAGGAAGAATTACCGGAGGGGAAAGGCTGGATCAGGCTTCCCAATAACAAGTGGTTTGTTGCTTGGGTTGCGTCCCTGATCTGTGACAACTCTTAGTTCCCTCTGGATGTTTTTGTGAGGTGCTATTGAGTTGAGAACAACTCATAGAAAACCTGTGAACAAGAGGGCTGAACCTGGTGACAACTCTTAGTTCCCTCTGGATGTTTTTGTGAGGTGCTATTGAGTTGAGAACAACTCATAGAAAACCTGTGAACAAGAGGGCTGAACCTGGTTTTGTCCTGCACCATCCTATCCTGTGCCATTCTCATCAGTATCTGACACTCCGTAAGTCCATTGCTGCATAACTGTGTCAATCCACCTGGTTGACACATCCTTACTATTGCCAGCCTTCCACCTTCCCAAGGATGATGTCCCTCTCCATAAAATAGCCCCTCCTAGTCACATGTCCAAAGTATGTGAGGCAAAGCCTCCAAAGAGCACTCTGGCTGTACCCTCTCCAAGACATATCTGTTGGTTCTCTTGGCTGTCCATGGGCTGTTCAATACTCTTCTCCAACACCACAGCTCAAAGGCATCAATTCTTCTTCTGTTATCCTTATTCACTGTCCAGCTCTCAGAAGCATAACAAGTGATTGAAAAGACCATGGCCTGAATCAGATACACCCTGATCCTCAAACTAACATCTTTGCTATTCAATAATTTGGAAAGATTGCTAACTATAGACTTTCCCAGTGCAGTTGTTGAGCTGAGGGGGGCAGGTTTGGAGGAACTGCTCTCTGGTTTGAGTTTCTAGGACATCATTGTATCAGAACCCCTAGCTCCTCGACCAGGATCTGCTTTACCCTCCTAGTCCCTTTACCTGCCAGGAAAACTCATACACAGCCTTCAAACCTCAACCTACTTGCTTCCTCCTTGTCTTAATCCAGTTCTCTATACTGAACAAAGATCTTGTGATTTTTGTGGGGTTTCGCACATGGCCCACCCAATACAAGAGCCACCCTGGAAGGTTGTGGTTACTGGTTTGCATGTATTTGAATGCCAAGAGGGCAGAGCCCACATTGCTTTAACTTTGCATAAATGTTGACAGAATGAATGGCTTACACCCATTTTAAAGGAGTATCTAAACTCGCAGCACCATGATAGATGGAGAAGAGATTGAGGTTGTTAACAATTACAACTTGCTTGGCTCCACAATCAACACTCTTAACACAGCAGTCAGGAAACCAAAAGATGAATTGCATTGGGAAAACCTGCTGTCTGGAACCTCTCCAAAGTACTGAGAAGCAAGTCTAGAGACCAAGATGCACCTAATCCAGGCCATGGTCTTTGCTTGCTATGCATCAGAAAGCTGAACAATGACTAAGGAAGACAGGTGAAGAATTGATGTGTTTAAGTTGTGGTGCTGGAAAAGAATCTTGAACATACCATGGACCGCCAGGAAAATAAATAGGTCTGTCTTGGAGAGAGTGAAACCAAGTTTCTCCTTGGAGGCTAGGATTTTGAAGCTCTGTCTCATGTACTTTGTACATGTGGCCAGGAGGGACTGGTCCTTGGAAAAGGATGTCATGCTTGGAAGGGTGGAGGGACAGCACAGGAGAGGAAGATCTCTGGTGAGATGGATTGATACAGTAACTGGGGCAATGAGGGTTGGTGTGTCAGAGTGAGTGAGACTGGCTCAGGACAGAGCTACTGTATATAGGGTCGCTGGTGACTTGATGGCACATAACAACATCTAAAATGTACCTAGGATGAGGTGAGGTTGACATACAATTGGTTGGTACATATCATTGAGTTGAAACCAACCCTTAGTTGACCCTCCAGACAGTTTTCAGAGACAGTAAATCACACATGGAGAAGAGTGGCCATTTTCCCCCTACGGAGCATCTGTTGGGTTCAAATAGTGTATCTTTCAATTGACAGTTCAACTCCTTATCACCACGCCACCAGAGCTCCTGAAAATGTGACAGTTGATTTTGGTACAAGGATGAGTGAGGTGTGCCTTCTGTCCTTAAAGCCTCTATTCTCAATCACAGAGGAAAGCAGTATGTACAAGGCAAATGCCTGAGAAACAAGAGCTGCCCACACTGAGCACATTCAACACGACCAGGTTACGAATCCTTGTTCTGCCCGTAACTTTCTGTGCGGCTCTAAGCGGGTCTGTTAAACACTCTGGTCTGAGAACCCAGTGAGAGAAAATGCTATAGGAGCTTAGACATGGGGCTGCTGTCACCAGGGAGTTGAGCAAAGATCCAGATTTCCAGAGGCAGGACCAAGTGGCAGGCTTCACTTCTGGTCAGAGTCCCAGAAGGCCCCTCCCTGGAGCTGTTGGTGGAGGAGAGCCTCACCTCAGCACTGTGAGCGTGCGGGAGATCTCCAGCAAGCCTGGACTGGCAGCGGCTGCAGCAGTGAGCACAAGCAGAGCAGCAGTTGAAGGTGAAGATGGTGCGGGGCTGGGCTGGGTTTCGTTCTATTGTGACCAGAGGTGCTATGCACTAGAGCTTCCACAGCAACTAACAACAACAGCTTCCTTGTGGTGGGCAGCTGTCCTGTGCATCAGAGGGTATTGGCCAGCCTTCCCACTCGTTGGCTTCCAGAAACTCCAAAGACACAAGCCCATTGCTGCTGAGTTGATTCTGACTCATCACAAAGATAGAGGACAGCGTAGAACAAGTGCACAGGTTGTAAATCCTTACTCAAGCAGACTTGTCGTCAGGTGCCATCGAGTCGCCTGCAACCCATAGCGACCCACAGCAGCTCTGAATCCTGACCCGTCCTGAGCCAGTCTCATTGACTCTGACACACCTTCCCCCATTGCCCCTGTGACTGTATCAATCCATCTCATCTGGGGTCTTCCTCTTCTGTCCTGACCCTCCACCCTTCCAAATATGATGTTCTTCTCCAAGGATGGTCCCTCCTGGCCACGTGCTCAAAGTATGTGAGACAGAGCTTCAGAATCCTAGCCTCCAAGGAGAGACTTGGTTTCCCCGCTGTCATCTCTTTTCTCCTGTGGAGCAGCTGATGGGACCTTTCAGTCAGCAACTGAGAGCTTAACCATTGTGCCACCAAGTCCCCTTAGTTACCAATGTCCAACACAGTACAACAACTGTTGAGGCACCCCAAAACCGGGACAACTAAAATGGCCTCTAGATAGTGCCAAGCCTTCTGGTGGGATAGACTCGAGGTCAGACTTTGGTTCTCGTGGATTTGATTTCATCTTCTTAAACTTGCTTGGAAGGGTGGAAGGACAACGCAGGAGAAGACCCTTGAGATGGATTGACTCAGCGACTGGAGCAATGGGATTAAGTGTGTCAGGGATGATGAAATTGGTGCAGTTTAGGGCTGCTTTCAGAGCTACACAGGGTAGCTATGAGTCACAGGTGACTCGCTGGCACATAACAACAACACAACAACAGAGGGTGGCAAGTGGCCTCTGGGTGCTAAAGTTACCCTGGCTGATGAGCACTGTTGAGGCTGGTTCTCCCAGCTCTGTACCCAGGGATCTGGGAAGGGAAAGGCATTTTGAGATACAGGCCAAATCTGTACTTGCAAATCCACCACACACTCTTTGGCATGGCCCATCCATTCACAATCTGTTTGAGCAGAGGCTGGAAATTTCACCTCAAAATCACCCAAATGTGTCGTTTCTTCAGATTTTGGGAGGACCCAGAAGACTGGCTGCTGGAGGGGGCTAAACATCAGAAGCATTAGGATAAAATGCTTCCCTCCCACAAAATCATGAGGCTTAAAGGCAAAGATGTCTGTCTCTTAGGGGACCCTTGAGGATTAAAGGGGGAAAGCAATCTGGTCCAGTTTAAAGTGTACAGAGTTCAAAAGTCATAACTGTCCTGCACTGGGACAAGTCCTGAGGGCCCAAGATGGTGCTCAGCGTGGCCTCCGTTAACGTGAGGAAAGGTTTGCTAAACCAGTGGTCTCTAAGGTTTTGGCTATCTGAGTTCATAAGAAAATTCAGGACTCAGAGAGAAAGGGGCTTGCCTGAAATGATGCAGCCACTCCGTGCAGGCACAACCTTCTTCCTGTAAGGACTCTGGGCTGGTTCACTGAGGAGACAAACTTGTTGTAGCTGGAGCTGCAGCCAGAGGCTGAATCTTAAAGCAGGCAGACTGGGACTCAATTGACACCTGCTTTGTGCATGCACTCTGACAGCAGGAGCTGTGTGGAAGGGCGTGCGGGATGCAGGTGGCAGCTGCGCACTGGAAGGCAGGAGTAACAGGATCTTCCAGGCCAGGAGTCTGAGCACCTGGGGGTCCAGGTGAGGGGTGTAGAGGGATGTGTTACTGTCCCCAGCTCAGGGCATCTGGGTTCTTAGGCAACACCTGACCACCAGTTCCTTGTTCAGTCACTGCCTGCTCCCTACCAGAGGTGTAAGGCCATGTCCACATGTCTCACAGCCTCAGGATGCACACAGGACTGGATTCTGGTGCTCTGCAAGTTCGGTTCTCAGCCTAGGCATTAGCTGTGTGGCCTTGGGGTCCTGTCATGGGTGGTATTTCACCCTCAATTGTTATCCCATGATGTGTGCACACTGTGCCTGGGGCATGGCTATTATTTTTACTCCATGTATTTTTACACTTTCTGATCTACCAAAAAGATGTGAACAAAATTCAGTTGCTGTAGATTCCAATACATGGTAACCCTAGATGTGTCAGAGAAGAGCTGTGCTCCACTGGGAAGGTGCATTTCGCCGTATGGATTTGGAGGAGCAGACTGTCAAGCCTTTCTCCCTATGCATTTCTGGGTGCACATAAACCTCCAATCTTTCTGTTAGTGGCTGAGCAAATGTGCCAGGTCACGGCTGAGCTGTGTGGGAAGTGAGCAGAGCAGCAGCCCAGGGAAGCAATCTGAGACTCCTGGTAGCCAACTCCTGGGGAGTATCTGCTTACACTGCAGTAACAGGCCCGGGAGTCACGACTGTAGACTTTGCCTTATATGTTTCGGCACAAGAATGTTTGAGACCCACTGGTGAGGAGCTGAGCCTTGGTGGTTGATGTAGTTAATTGTGTTTTGGACTGTTGGTGGTGCAAGCCTACCACTGGCTTTTCAGGCAAAAGATAGGCAGTCTTCTCCTGTAAAGGGTGTGCGTGTGTGTGTGTGTGCACGCGCTTGCCGTGAAATTGGATCTGACTGGAACAGGAGGAGATTGCTCCTCCTCCTCCAACAGAGCATCTAGTGGATTTGAACCGTGTGCCTCTGGGATTGTAACACAGCTTCTTGCCACCATGCCACCAGAGCTCCCTTCCTGTAAAAACTTGATGTGTTACTATTAGGTGCCAGAGTCAAGTGCAATGCATAGCGACTCTATGATCAACAGGTCAGTATCTTGCCCTCTACTGTGCCATCTTCACATTCTCCACCACATCTGCTGCAATTTCAGAAACTCAGAGGAAAGTCATCAAGTAAGTCATTGAGGAGGCCAGGGAGTTTGATTTGAGGGGGTGAGATGCAAGATAACCATTTCTGCTTTGCACCAACTTGAAGTACTTATTGCAGAAGATCAAGGAATGCAGCCTTCGGTATGGATTGTGTCTCAATATCAAGAAAACAAAGATTCTTACCACTGGACCAATGGTCAGTGTCATGATGGGTGGAGAGGAGATTGAGACTGTCAACAACTTCATCTTGCTTGGATCCACAATTAACACTATTGGTACCAGCAGTCAGGAAATAAGGAGATGCATTGCACTGGGAAAATGTGCAGTTAGGAACTTCTCCAAATTATTGAGGAGTAATGATGTCAGTTTGTAGACTAAGGTGCATCGGATTCAGGCCATAGTCTTTCTGATTACTAGCTATGCATCTGAGAGCTAGATAATGAATAAGGAAAATGATGTCAGGAAAAGAATTGATGCTTCTGAGCTGTGGTGTTGGAGAAGAGCACTGAAAATCCCACAGATGGCCAAAACCGAAAAAATGAGCAGGTATGTACTGGAGAGGGTGCAGCTGGAGTGCTCTTTGCAAGCAGGAATGATGAGGCTACACCTCTCGTACTTCGGGCGTGTTGCAAGGAGGGGCTATTCCTTGGAGAAAGACTTGATGTTGGGAAGAGTAGAGGGTCGGAGGAGACCCTCAACTGGGTGGATTGACACGGTGACTGCTGCAATGGGCTCTTGTGTGTCAGGAAGTGTGAGGATGGTGCAGGATAGAACAGGGTTCAGATCTTTTGTTCATAGGGTTGCTATGAATTGTACTTGATTCAATGGCACCTAACAACAACAACAACAATCCTATAGGGTTGCTGTGAATTGTAATAAACTCAATGACAGTGGGTTTTCATAAAGGGCCATTCCAAGCTGCTGTTTCTTGTACTATCATGGCTATCAGCATTCCACACCCTTTTTCTATTTTCTTGGGGGCTGAGGCTGCCCTTGGGATGTCAGAGCCTGTACACATCCCTGCGCACATCATGCAGCTGAGAAACGTGGCTAGCACTGCCTGACTCAGGCAGCCACTCAGCTCCCCTTAGACAGGAGCCAGGCAGCCACTTCAGTGCGGTCAGGAGGCTGTCCTTCCCTCATGTGGCAACGGAGCACCTTTATCAACAGTGAACTTCCCAGACCCGAAGAATGACAGCAACCAGAGCCAATCAGAGTGTAGCCCTCTGGCCTGCTTGAGGACTTAGCTCCTCCTCTTCTTCATCAGTCTAACTCCCACCCATGCGACAAAGGCCAAGACTATTTCCTCTTTAAATTCAGCCCAGTCTGTTCCCGCACACTGTGATTATTCACTCCTTGGACCTGCTGGGACCCAGAATCTGCAGCAAGGAGCATCCTTCCAGCTGGATGTTTATGTACCTTGGAGTCAGAAGCTACTCATAGCTGATCCTCCAGTGGGTTTTCAGAGCCAACTGATCGCACAGGAGACTTGGTGGAGTCGAAGTTTGGGCCCTTGGGTTGACAGCGCACCTCCTTACCACAGAGGGGCTCCTAATTTCCAGGCACTAGGTTAGGCTCTTTATCCACATTCTCTTGTGTGACCCTCATTACCCCATGAGAAGGTATCATCCGTCTTTTAGAAATGAGGAAATCAAGACTCTGAGAAATGAAAGTCTTACTCAAGGTCACAAAGCTGGACTCCAGGTGGCCCTGCTGGGACCCAGATACCTGCTTTCTGAGCCCTCCCTGTCAACCTCCATGCTTCGGACTGCATGAACTCAGCCAGGCACTCTGCTGGGAACCAGAAGGCCCCGTTCTGCCTCTAAGGAACCAGGCCCCAAGGCAGGACCCTGAGTTCATCTCCTCATCTGGAGAAAATGAAGAGGTTGGATTAGGTCTCTATGAACTCCTATGCTCTAAGGCGCTCATCATACTTGATGACCCTTCCCCCAAGACCCCATTCTGAGGGGATCCCAGGCCCCCACAGCCTTCTTTCTCTGCAGTAGTAAGTACCTGCCCAGCCTTCACACGGGGAGGAAGTTCAGGAGATCCCATAGAGGTCCTTCTGGTGGCTTGGAAGTGAGGGGAAGCCACCTGCACAGCCCCTTGATATCTGACTCACCAACTCCCAGCCCTTGAAGTGCAAGCCAAGGCTGGGGAGAGACCAGAAGTTTGGTGTCTGTCTTTGGGGGTTTCTCAGCCTCCCGAGCCCAGATGGGTCAGCAGAGAATTATAGTGACAGCCCAGAAGAGCAGTGCTTACAGCCGTGTGCACATGTGTGCGTCTGTGTGAGAGCGAGCGAGCTGGGAGACAGGACACGGACAGCATGACCCTGCTCTTCCTCAGCTGAGCCATGGCAGGGTGAGGTCTAGAGCCAAGGGCTGTCAGCCCCAATCCTGCTGCTTCTCCCTCAACACTGAGGATGGTCATTCGTATCAACACATCTCCAGGTGGGATTCTGGGATGCACCCTCTCACCTTCCACGTCTATTCAAACCACAGACTCCCGAAGAGTTGGGGCCTCTCACCTGGACCTTGGAGGCTGGAAGGAGGTGAGAGGATCTAAGGTGCAGATAGGAGGTATTAGGACTGGGGCGGTGATGAAGTCAGCAGCACTGAAATCCAGCCCTGGATGCTGGCTAGCAGAAGGAGGGGAACAGGCACTCAAGGGCATGTGCTGAAGGGAAAATGCTCGCTGTCCTTTTACCACTCTCCAGGCCTCTCACGAGTCCTGAGGGTGGTGGAGAGCAAAACCCACTGCTGTCCCCCGCCCCAGGATACAGAAGGTCCCACACAAGCGTGCCCGATGATCTGCACAGACTAGCGGTGGTCCCAGGCCACAGCAGCACCCAGGAAGCTGGCTCAGGGTGCACAGCAGGGATGATGCCCCGTCCAGGCCTCTGAGAGCAGCCACATCCATTAACTGCTTTCTTGACACCAAGTGCTTTCCACTCCATCTCTCTTTTGACCTTCAATCACCACAGGGAGAGCTTCCAATTTTACAGAAGAGGACGCTGACACTCAGAGAGGAGCAGTGAGCTGTAGAAGGGAGGAGAAAAAGGAAAAAGCAAATGGATTTTGATCAAGGGCCTGGATTCCATGCCAGGAATAAACATATGAACATTCTCATTGTCTTAAATCTCTACAAGCAGCAGCAACAGCTATGCTTTATGGATAAGACACTTGGGATCCCCAGCTAGTGGGTGGACACTCAGATGCACTAGTCAAAGCATAGCCTTGAGCTCAGAGTCCCTTCATTCACTCCATGCCTTCAGCCAATAACGAACCCTCCATCATCTACTATTACTCTACTGTCAAAGGACAACATAAATGAACAGGACAGATAAGGTATGAATGCCAGAGAAACAGAGGGGCTCTGCGAGAAACTATTAGGTATCTATGGCCCTTCTCTGAAGAAGGGGCAGCTAAGAGCCAAAAGATGGTGAAGAGGAGATACGGAGCCAGTGGGTGAGGAAGGAAGGGTGTTCCTGCCAGTGGAACAGAATGTGCAAAGGATCTGAGCTAGGGAAGGCCGAATGGTTCAAGGATGGCTAGAAAAAAACAGCCTGTGACCAGGTCACACACAGTCACACGGGCTGTGCGTGACCAGGTCACACACAGCCACACGGGCTGTGCCTAAGGTTGTTACGTTGTTGTTAAGTGTAGTCAAGTACAACTCATAGCAACCCTATGAACAAAATATCTGAACCCTGTTCTGTCCTGCGCCATCCTCACACTTCCTGACACACAAGAGCCCATTGCAGCAGTCACCGTGTCAATCCACCTGGTTGAGGGTCTTCCTCTCCTTTGCCGACCCTTCACCCTTTCCAGCATCATGCCCTTCTCCAAAGAATTGCCCCTCCTAGCAACATGCCTCATCATTCTTGCCTCCAAAGAGCACTCTGGCTGCACCCTCTCCAAGACTTACCTGTTTGTTCTGCTGGCCGTCCATGAGATGTTCAGTGCTCTTCTCCAACACCACAGCTCAAAGGGGTCAATTCTTTTCCTGTCATCCTTATTCCTTGTCCAGCTCTCAGATGGAAGAGAGGTCTAAGTAAGTGACGGGCAGAGTCAGAATGAAGACAGTGCAGGAACAGGCACTGTTTTTCTCTGGTACATAAGGTCCTCAAGAGTTGGAGCTGACAGGAGAGCCAATCACCACGACCAGGTTGGGTTTTAGGAAGGTTCTGCCTGCTGTCTGGCCTGAAAGAAATGACAGCACTTGGACGTGCTCCCGGTCAGTGGAGGGCTGGACCACGAGGCAGCTGAGAGCCTGGAAGGGGGTGGGTGGACCTCAAAGCTGTTGAGGAACAGAAGTGCTGGGGGCTGGTGATTTATTCAATCGGGGAGATGGAGAGGAAAGAGGTAGCAGTAACTGGCAGGCTTTCTGGCTGGACTCCACCAGCATGGGGCCAGCCAGGGGCCGAGCAATGGGCTGGGCTTTCTCCTGCTCAGTGCTGGGACTGAGTTGCAGGGGCATCCATCCCCTGCTACTCTCAGAAAGCCCTGACTCGGAGCAAGGTTTGCCGCAGACAGCACAAGTCTGCACTTACCTCATTTACACTTCTGCTGCCCGGTCCTAAGCAAAAGTTTTTTTCCCCCTTGCTCCAAAGCCAGTGAGGAAACTCTTTTAGGAAGTTCTCGGGAACGTTTCAATAAGGTGGACCTCCAGTTAGTACATTTCAAAGCACCCTATACCACCTGCAGGGAGCTGTGGTGGTCTAGCGGCAAGAAACTGCAGGGCAATCCAGAAGGCACATGGTTCGAGGCCACTGACTGCTCCTTGGAAGAAGGATGGGCATTCTTCTCCCATGCGATTAACTGCCTCTGAAAACCTGCTGAGGGGCAGCTACAGGTCAGTTCTGACTATGGTACACAACAACTGCCTGAAGCTATTTCTGCAATACTTATCAGGATGTGGTCACGGAATCAGGCTGCGGAAGAAGACAGAGGTGATGAGTGGAGAGCTTTATTCCGTTTGCTATTTACAGGTATGTACAGTTGGTGTGAGCCTATGGTACACTATTTCACAAATTTATCTTACAGGCAGGAGGCAGCGGCCGATCCTGCTCCCAGCATCCCACAGTGGTGGGGGGCGAGGGGCGCGCCCAGGAGCTGGCCCTCTCTGAGGGCACTCGTGGTGGGTGTTGTCCCCTCCCAGCTGTGACGTCTTCCCCGAGACAATCTGTGCTTCCCACCTGCTCTCAGTGCACGCTGACAGGATCTGGGTGGGAGCAGCGGTAGCAGCTGCTTCCAGAGTCTCTCTCCTCAGGGTCGGGGTGGGGAGATGACACACAAAAAGCAGCAGTGGCCCCCACTTCCCAACAGTGGCTAACTGACATCTGACGCCCAGAGCCAGAATGGATCCTACTTAGTACAAATAGCAGAACTGGACCCCTCAGCCTGGGTCTGGGGTGAGGGCTCACCCTGGTCCCCCAGCTCCAGGCCCCCGCACAGCCCCCTTCAGGGGGCACTGGCGTGCATCTTCTCTAAGCAGCTGGTCCAGAACATCACCAGCCGGTTGTCTCTGTTGACACAGAAGTCCGTGAAGTCCTTCAGCAGCCGGTCAGCGAACTTCTCATCCCCGGTGGCGCTGGAGCGCCACGTCTTGGTCAGCATGGTGTTGTAGGCCCAGTTGTAGCCCACCCGCTCCTCACAGAACATGTTCTGGCTGGAGGAGCTGGTGGAGTTCCGCCGCCGTCGGGGCTGCCCCGAGAACTTACGCTTGGAGTAGGGCAGCTGCAGAAAGACGGTTCCTGCAAAGACAGAGGAGGAACTGAGTCGCAGTCCCGGGCAAGGTGCCCAGTTCCACTCCCACAGGCTCCGGACAAGGGGCCGGGGCCAGGCCCCCAGGCCTCGCGCTTCCGCTTCTGCGGCCACCCTCCGCCTCCCTGGCCCACAGCTCCTCACCTGTGACGTGGATGTACTGAGGCTTGTTCTCAGCAGGAAAGTTAAATGCAGAGGCAGAATATTTATCTTGTACAAAGCCAAACCTGAAGGAAGGACAGGAAGATAGATACCTAGGTTAAGGCCTCTTTGGGAAGTGGGGGGAAAATGGGGAGAGTGTGGTTAATAAGGCTCCCTGGCACCTGGAGGTAGAGCTGGAACATCTCCTTCCAGATGAAACTTGTTGTTGTTGTTGTTGTTGTGTACCGTCAAGTTGGAACTGACCCATAGCTGACTCTCCAGTGGGTTTTCAGAGGCAGTTAATCGCATGGGAGGAGACTGCCCATCCTTCTCCCATGGAGCAGCTGGTGGCCTCGAACCGCATGCCACTGGGATGGCAGTGCAGAGCCTTGCCACAAATGGAACTTAAGCGGCTTAATTTTGTTGTCACCCTCTCCCACTCTCCCTGTCAACCCTGCTCACCACTCTTCCTCCCACTGGCCTCCTCTCACTTCCTCGGCCTGTCACCACCACCACAGTGAAAAAGACCCTCACTCAGTGCTCATCTCTGCCGAGCTCTCCCACCAGATGGTCCCACTGTGCGCACAGTCCTCGTCCTATCTAGAACCCCGCTCTGCTTCCTGACTGGCTGCACCCTGACCCATGCACCCCATGCAGTCAGCTCCTTGGGGGAAGGAACCCTAGCTTGGCTCACCCCAGCCCCGCTCTCCCTTCCGTCACTGTTCTCCCCTGCTAAGCACACAGTGGGCTCTCGGGGAAGGGTCTGAACTGAAGCGGGCTGGTGCAGCTTATGCAGCATCCTTTCTCCTCAGTGTGAAGAAAACACCAGCCGGGGACTCTCTGTCTGGCAGTGGTCTAGAAATGGGCCAGAGAAGCCATTTTTCATCGATGACATGTTCTATTCCTGGCTTTTCCATTTCTATCAAGCTCGTTTGTGACAGTGCCACCTGCTAAGTGTGAGAGAGGCGGATGTGGCTGCTGCCCTCTGGGTTGAAGGGCCAGATAATAAGGAGATGAAAGGCAGAGCTGAAGGTGGGAAGCCTGGGGGAGGGGCTGGACCCCACCCCCACACAAGCTGTCCATCTACCCCGGGACTTGGTCTCGAATCCCATGAAGCTGCTTACGCGGACTAGACGGACTGACCCGTGTGTGCCACAAGCCCCACCATCCAGCGCAGGTTCTCTCGGCAGCACGCAGACAGGGCTCTGGGTGTGGCTTCTCTCCCCTCTCTAACCAAGGTTAATTTTTCACTCTGCTTGGCCAGGCATGGTCAGTAAAGAAATGCTCTGGCTTCTCTTCCTCCTTGGAACAATCTGACCCCTCACTGTCCACTTGGGGGGAATGTAAGGCAGGATCCCAGGAACAGTGGGAGCTCTGGTCTCTGGGATGGGCACACAGCAATCTCTCAAATGCTGTGATGAAGGTGGAGGAGCAGCTGTGGAAGTGGAAGGATTCAGTGTAGAGGAGGAAAGGGGTCAGACATGGAAGAAGGGGTAGATGAAAGTGGAGGAGAGGAGAAATGAGAAAGGTGGGAGAGTACAGGTAAGAAGATGGGAAGGTATTAAGTGAAAAAGACACACCATCAAGAGCATCACAGTTACGAATGGGAACCAGGTCAAAAATATGCAAGGAAAACTAAGGCTAGGCTGAAGGGGAAGAAATGGCAGTGGTTAAGAGGAAGACTTCACTAGAAACAGGACTATAGAATTACAAGGAAGATTCTATGAAGAAGAAAAAAAGCAGATTTGACAATGGCATCTTGAGTGACTAGTCAGCAGCAGTTCGATGATTGCCCAGTGATACTCAAGGCAAACAGTTTAAGACCTGCTCTTAAACCGATCAGTCAGTTGGAGTAATTTGTAATAATACTGTCTCCTGAAAACATGAAAAGACACATCCCCAACGAAACACATCCAGATAGCCAACAATCACATGAAGAACTGCTCACTGTTGGTTTTAGGTGTCATTAAGCATGACTCTTAGAGACCCTATGGACAATGGATCTGAACCATGTCCTATCCTGTGCCGTCCTCATCATCTCTGATGTGTTCCAGCCCACTGTTAAGTCACTGGGTCATTCCATCTTGTTGAGCATTTTTCTTTACGTCGCTGACCCTCCTCTTTTCCAAGCATTATGTCTTTTTCCAAGCAATGGCCTCTCCTAACATGGCCCAAAGTACATGAGATGAAGTTTCACCATCCTTGCCTTTAAGGATCACCACTGTTAAACTTTCACCAAGACAAAGCTCTTTGTTCTTTTTGTTAGTCCACGGGCTTTTCCAACACTGCAACTCAAAGGCATCAATTCTTCTATCATCCTTATTCACTGTCCAACTTTCAGACGCATAACAAATAAAAGAAGACTCTTGCTTGGATCAGGTGCATCTGTCTTTAAACTGACAGCACTTTGGAAAGGTGCTTTACAGCAGATTTTTCCCCATGTAGCTCATCTTTTGATTTCTTGATGGTTGGTACCAAGGGTGTTGACTGTGTATCCATGTAAGATGAAATTTGTTGACAACTTCAGTCTCTTCTCCATTTATCATGATGTTGCCTATTGGCCCAGTGACAAGGATTTTTATTTTGATGTTGAAATGTAATCCACTGGCAATCAGAAAAATGAAATTAAGACAGCATCTCACACAACAAACAACAGCTAATCTCAGTAAGACATAAAACAACAAAGGCTGGTGAAGGTATGGAGATAGCAACTCTCATACATTGCTTGTAGACAACTCTCATACACGCTAATGGGACTGTAAAATGGTGCAAGCACTGTGGAAAACAATATGACACTTCCTTCAAAAGTTGGAAAAAGAAATACTATTTGATCCAGCAATCCTACTAATAAAAGTATAAGTCTTAAAGAAATGAAAACAGGGACATGAATACATGTACATCTGTATTCACTGTAGGATTATTTTGACAATAATCTCTTGCGATAGCAAAGAGATGGAGACAACCTCAGTGAGTGTCAATGAATGAATGGATAAACAGTGGTACACACACACAATGATTCACTGTGCAACATTAAAGAGTAAATGACAAGTGAAACGCCTCAAATGTGGATAAATCTACAGGATATTATGGTGAATGAAGTAGCTCAGTAACAGAAGGGCAAATATTCTCTAAGTTTACTATTATAAAAAGCTAAGGAAAAAAGCCATTCTTTTATGGGTACCAGGGATGGGTGGGGAAGGTGTGAGGAAGAAAAAAGACCCAGAATGCCTTTGGCTTCAGGGCCTAGCAATCAATATACAGTGAGGGTTTACTTATATATTTTAATAAGTTAATAGCATCAATAGTGGGTAATTAACACTTATGAATGATTGTATAAAAAATGTGATTTGTAAATTTTCATTCAAATAAAATATATTTTTTTTTAAAAAAAAAAACCCACAACAAAATTCCTTCTTGCTGGATGAGATTGATGAGTTGTCTTTGCATTCATTTCACAAGCTTTTGTTGTTTCTGAACAAGGCCGAAAATAAAAGCATAAAGTGGGGAGGAGAGGCAAGCTGGGGCCAGACTCAGAGAGGGAGACTCAAGAGTGCGCCCCTCTCCTCCTGTGACTGTAGTACGTAGGAGTGGTGATGGCTGGAGCTGTTTGAATAAAGGAAGGCAACTTTGCTAAAGAAAATATGACTAGAGGATTACTGAAGCAGGAAAGGGAGGTTTTGTTTTCATCATGATTAATGTGGATTAGTCATAGGAAAGTGAATTAGTGATATGTTAGCTAAACACAGGAAAGGCCCTCCCTGGCATATATATTAGCTTCTCAGTAAACGAGATCAAGTGTGGCAGAGACCATGAAGATGGTGCTGAGTAGGGCAAAGTTTCAATATGCTGTTCCCAGGGTCCTAGTAGACTCAACAGCACCTAACAATAAACATGTATTGATCCATGTATAGTTTTAATCTTTTCAACACATGTAACAGGTCCCTTGACAAACTCTACAATTTTTCCTTTTATGTCATCCCTGGTTACCATGAGAAGCTAAGAAGAGAGCTGTATGGATTCCTTTAACTAGAAGAAGGCAATGAGGTCTGACAAAAGCAACTGCTACAGGACCAGAGCAATGATGCCTATCTTCAAAACTAAAGCTGAGTTCTGTCAGCGAAGTGGCCAACTTGCTGTCACTGAAATAGTTACATGCCTTTCCCAGAACTGAAGCAAACTAGGTTTTTTTGTTGGCAATTGCTGTTCAAGGTTAAGCACTGATACCTTCTGTGGTCTCAGAAAACTTGAAAATTGGCTTTTCTATCTATTGCATTTGCCCCAATTGGGGGCATGGTCTCCAGCTACCTTAACTGAGGACACATGGTCTTGCAAATCATCAATAGCTGTGGAACCAATATAAAGAGAGTGCTTCCACACTGCGAAAGATGGTAGTGAATAGAGGGTGAAGAGATGTGGCACTGCTGTGAAGAGACAATGGTGAGGTGTAACCAGAGGAATGCTGGAGATGGAGTTACAGTTAATGGTTTTGCTTGCTGGATGATTGAATGAAAAGCTGACCTGTAACTGCTTTGAGATAAAGTTTGGATGACTGAAGAAATCAGAGGTACATTTGTGCTGCTGAACTGAAACTGGACTTTTACTAACTGAAGACTTGTGTTTTGCTGTTAAAGACTGTGGCAAGGTGTAGCCTGATAGAACCTTGGATATGGAACCAAAGTTAAAGGTTTGAATGAAAGAGCTAACTTGTGACTGCTATGAGACAACGCTTGCTGGACAACTGAGGAAACCAGAGCTCTATTTGTGCTGCTGAACTGAACCTAGACTTTGACTTGTTGACTAAGAGGCTGTCTGAACTAACTGAGGAATTATGTCTTGGTGTTAATCTGGCCTGGTGTCAGACTAACCCTGGTTCACTATCCTGGATTTTCACTATGTGATATCCTTTGTCTCTCCCACCCCACAATCTATTTCCCTAATAAACCCCACAATTGTGAGGAGAGTCTGTGAGTCAATTTGCAACAAACAGTGGACCAAATGACGATTCACAGAAACAGAGGAGCATGGGAATGGCATGCCTGACCATGTAGCTATTTGTTTGGTACTATGGGTATTACTGATGGGGACAGGTCCCCTTTACAAAGCAGGTAAAAGAAAGACTCAGCCTTCCCCATGTTATGTTATCACTGCTCCTCATACCCCTTCTCACTATCTCCTTTTGCCAAGGGACAAACCTGTGTGCAATGGATTCCTGGAAAAGGTGCATCCGGTCCCAGTACGTCTCTGGTTCAAAGCCTACAAGAAAGAAGCATGAATGCTGAGCTGTGGTGACGAAGTTTGTGGCTCTCCCTGGGTCTGCTCCTGCAGGCCCTTCACTGCCTGTGGTACTTAGCCCTCCTGAGCCTGAGTTCTGGTTTTCCACACAACCTGTTCTCAGGAAAGCTGGCTTTCTTCTCAAGGGTCAAAAGGAGTGACAGCTGGGTGCTCGCACAGTCCCTCTCCCTAAATTGTATTAAAGAGCAACAGGACGTGCACGTCCTCAGCAAGCCCCTCTGTACCAGAAATCAGTGAGCATCAGAAATCTACTATATTAACTACACCAGAAACCGAAAGGAGCAGGCTATTCAAGTACAAACTTTGCAGAAGATGAAACCTAAAACACATAATATCTGTTTCTGAAGAGAAGGAAAACAAACAAAACGCAAATCAACCACTGTTGTGTGGTTTGTTTTTGTTTTTGTTTTTTACATTTCCAACCTTCCATTTCCCTCCAAGGAAAAGCATTATTACAAGTCCCTTTTTAGAGATGGGGCCCTGAAGCAGTTATGAAAGTGACTTTCTGAAAGGTGATCATTTGGGGAGGGGAATGGAGAAGATGAGTCCCCTCTGCCCTCCCTGCACCCTCATTTCAATGCTGCAACCTCCTCCCCCTGCTCAGTGAGTGAGGAGGTAAGAGGAACCAGTCAATGACCCCAGAGCTGCCCCTGGGAAGAAGGGGCAGAGGGCCAGGTTCTCAACATATCCCAAGGATCAGTGGTACCAGAGGTGACTTTGCTACTCTGTCTATATCTGGAATTTTCTTTCAAGGAAAGATTTTAAGGGTCCCTTTTTTAAGGGGGAGGGGAAATTCCAAAGAGAAGTGGCTTTAGTTTTGGTAGGGAAAAAAAATGTACATAGCATATTCTGGTACAATTTTTAAAATTTGATATTTACTATCACAGAAAGAGGAGGGAACAGGAACAGAAGCAGTACAGAAGCCAGAAAATTGATTTCAGATTTGAATCCTTGTTCAGCTGTAACCATGGCAACCAAGAGAGGCTGCTAGTCCTGCAGACTGGGTTACAACTGGGAGGGAGAACCATCAAAGATGTCCTCAATGCCCTGGTGAGCAATCCTGTGAGGTTATAGCGAAGGCAGAATCTCCCCTAGGAATCTCCAGGAAGAGGGGGGCGAGCATCTTTCTGTCCCCTCAACATTTGAAAACAACAGTACCAGGTGCTGCCTGGCTCCAGATGGATGGTCAGATACTGTGGTCTCGCCCAGCCACTGTGAGGTTAAATAAGTATGCACATGCAATAACTGTGTGCGTGTTATGTGTGTAAAGATCTCTTTGTGAAGAGTAAAGTACTATGGCGTCTGTGGACCCCAGCGTCTCTGTGGCGCTCAACCAGCGGTCACTCAGAACACTGCATCTGTACAAAAATGTCCTCCAAATTGTAACAAAGGGCATATTCCAAAGGGCCTTTGGAGTAAAAACTGTTTGCACCAGAAGGCGGCTAGTCATAGGAAGAGCCCAGGGACCCTTAACGTGGCCATGTCACCTGGTGACACATCCTCCCCATGTGGGCGGGGCCTCTGCTGCTGACCATGACACAGACACAGGAGCTGAGAAAGGATGTAGGAACAAAGAGTCTCCCTCATAACAAGTTATATCTCTCCTGTTAATCATCTCTGTAGCTGAAAAACTAAAGGGCTTCTGACAGACCAGCAGCAATAATAAAAACGATCATCCGTGGGCTCGAGTGCTCAGAAGGAGCTATTTATATGCTCCCTGCGATGAGCCTTGGCAATACGGCACGGTGTGCGGTGTGACGTGCTGACGGTGTGAAGGAAGATCCTCCCCTTGATGTGTCTGCTCTTGCCCTCTGAGTCTGGGTGCGCAGGGCTCACACTGCGGGTGGGTAACCTCATAAACCCTTCTTACTGACATCCCTGTAGCAAGAGCTCTGACCCCGGTTCCGCTGTCTCTGGGGAGCTGCCTCTGGCTCTGCTGTCCTTTCCCTGAGATGCAGGACATGTGCTCTGTGCAATGTTCTGGATGCCAACATGTCACAGCTCTGTACAACAAGACACTTTCCTCTTCTGCTCTCGGTCTCCCCACCCCACTATCCTTGTTCTATGCAACAGCACCTCCGAGCTTGCTGGGGATTCAGATTCCTGCAGCCTTGACCAGTCAGGCGTTAACCCCGAAAGGAGTGTGCCACTCGTCACAATGCACACGGGCTCTTGTGGCCAGCATCCTGTTCTAGGTTTACGAAGTTCTTCCTGAGGCTGGCGGGCAGCTCCCTGACACCCTTTGGAAGCTAACCCACCCTACCCACTGCCGGGGAGGCGAGTCAGCCTCGCAGTGACTCTCCGTCCTGTTTCTGAGGCTGTCAATCATCACAGGAGGAGCCTGTCCATCTCTCTCCTGAGGAAGCAGCTGGTGGATTCAAACCGCTGACCTTTCGGTACCTGACACATTACACACCACACCACCAGGGCTCACTCATTAGCAGATAGAAGTGAGGAGCTCAGAACTCAGCCAGTAAGTAACTTGTCCGGGGCTACCCAGGTAGAGGAGAGCCAGCATGAAAATCCCAAGTCAATTTTGTGCTTGATCAAAGGCTCTCCCTTGGCACTGGTCTGAGCGGATGGGATATCCAGAGAGGAGGTGTCCTTGGGAGGGAGACTGGTGAGGTCCCCACTCACAGAGACAGACAGAAGGGGAGTGTCTCTTACTGTCAAACAGGTGCTCACTGCCCTCCTTCAGCAAGCAGCTCATGTTGAGAGGGATGAAGAGCTGGGCGCGAAGCGGATCGCCGTACAGGTAGCTGGGCAGCGCAAAGGGACCTTCCAAAACCGGGACCAACAGAAAGCCGCAAGAGGTAGCTTTTCGATGCCAGCCTTGGACCTGGTGGGAAGTCAGGGAGAAAAGAGAGAAGAAAACAAAAACACCCAACAAAATAGCGTCACCTTCACATTCTTCCAGATAAGAGAAACAGCTTTCCATAGAGGGAGCCTGTGAGAATGGCAGAGAGTGTTCTCATGGGTGTGTTTATTAACGTTCATTGGCTCCAGGACAGGAGGAGGCACAGTGTGAACACACCCAACAAATACACAAAAATCTGCGTAGTAAGCACACAACTTCTCCCCGGTGTTTTTCTTCTGGAATAGGCAGGTGTGGGAAAAGTTAGTTCTGGCTCCTAAACATCCTTACTCGATCTCCAGAATGTTGGAGAAAGAACAGTCACTATAAAGTCAATTCTTCTATTTTGTCTTTCATAAAAGTAAAACTAGTTAAGTCCAGAGTCTCATCCAGAAGAACAACTCGCTCAGGCTGCCTGTGGGGAACGTAACAGAGAGGACAAGACGTCTGGGCAGCCGTGGGCTAGAAACAGTAAAAGCCTGGCCAGAGGGGCCAAAAGCTGCTGTCTAGTATATTCACCCTGAAGATCAAGAAAGTAAGCTGCTTTATGAGTTGCAATATTAATTTCTTTTTTGTTAGGTAAACATATTTTACTGTTTGTGTTTTATCCTACACAAAGAAAATATTCTTACACCTTAAGTCTCAAATCTTCAGAGAAGGATTACAATTTTCTGTAAACTTTCGTTAAAATCACAATAAAAAAAAATGATGGGGGGGGGAAGACTTGTAGTCCTTCTCTGGAGAAAATAAGTTAATGGTGCCATAAAAAGAAACCTCTTCATTGATAATATTTTTTTAGGGAGCCCTGAAGTTTTCTAGGTAATGATATTTTTTTTAATGATATTTTTTATAAACTATAAAACATAGGCATATTTTTTTTAAAAAAGCTAACTAACCCATGTGGATCCAGCTTACAATTAAAATTCACATTAGACACAATTTTTCTTAAAAATACTGTTTGGGCTGTACTTTGATGTAAATAAGTCTATCTTAAAAATTGAGAAGTACTACTCCAAATATCCTCAGGAGAAGGATGGGCAGTCCCTCCCATGCGATTTACAGCCTCTGAAAAACCTGCTAGAGTATCAGCTATGAGGTGGTCCTGACTCAACAAGACATTACAACTAATGGCGGCAATATAGGACATTGTCTCTAGTCCTCTTGGCCCTGCTGTCTGAATTCTTCCCTTATTTTGGTATTTGACATGCTGGGAGCCAGGGCTTCTTAACTAGTACCACAAATTCACACAACAACAACTCTTAACATCTCTCCTGGAGGTCTCATAACAACACTGTTTGCCCAACACCACACCTGCCCTGAAAGCGTTTGCATTTCATGTGAACACGCACCCCAATAAAATCAAACATTTAATAAATTTGGAAATTCCCTGCAAACAATAACCACACTATGGATATGAAAGTCAGACAATGAGTAAGGATGGCAGAGGAAGAATCAGCATCTTTTGAGCTGTGCTGGAGAAGAGTGCTGAATGTGCAAAGGACTGTGAGAGACCAAACAAGGATCTCTCGGAGGAAGTGCAACCAGAGAGCTGCCTCAAAGCCAGATGGTGAAACATCACCTTTCGAATGTGGGGTGTGTTGTCAGGAGAGCCCAGACCTTGGAAAAGGACATCATGCCAGGAAAGGTAGAGGGTCAGATACAGGGAAGAAGACCCCTAACCAGATGGACTGACACCGTTTGACTGTAACAGTGGGCTCAAGCACATCAGCGATGGTGAGCATGGTGCAGGGTCGTGAGGATGGTGTCACAGTGTCACAGTGAGTTGTTGCTGACTGCCTGATGGCACCTACCAACAACAAAAGAGGTTTCCTAAAAGGGGATTAGCAGCACTCCAACAAACAGATGTAAAACAATTGTGGGGTGTTTTGTTTTGTTTTTTAAGAAAACAACTACTGAGAAAAATTGGCTAAATGTCTCTGTTGTTGTTGTGTACCATAAAATGAGCACTGACCCATACCCGACCCTCTGGTGGGTTTTAAGATGAACAGGAGAATGCCCAACCTTCTCCCATGGAGCAGTTGGTGGATTTGAACTTTTGGGATTGCAGCATAGCTTCTTGCCACTAAGCCATCAGAGCTCCCTAAATTTCTCTGTTGTTGTTGTTATGTGCTGTCGATTTGCCAGCAACTCATAGTGACCCTATGTACAACAGCCCTAAATCCTGCTCTGTTTTGTGCCAGTCTGTCTCCAACACACCTACCCCCATTACCTCAGTCACTGAATCAATCCACCTCATAGAAGGTCTTCCTCTCCTGCGCTATCCCTCCACCCTCCCAAGCATGATGTCTTTCTTCAAGGACTGGGCCCTCCTTACAACATGTCCAAAGTATGTCAGACGAAGATTCAGAATCCTTGCCTCCAAGAAGCAGCCTAATTTAACCCTCTCCCGGCCGAACCTGTCCATTTTCTTAGCCATCCATGGTATATTCAATACTCTTCTCCAGCACCACAGCTCAAAGACATCAATTCTCCTTCTATCCTCCCTAGACATTGTCCAGCTCTCTGATGCATACCAAGTGATTGCAAAGACCATGGCCTTTATCAGGTGCACCTTAGTCTCCAGAGTGACACCACTGCTCTTCAGTCCTTTGGAGAGGTCTCTAACAGCAGACTTTCTCTTCGCAATACATCTTTTAATTTCCTGGCTGCTGATGCCAAGAGTGTTGACTGTGGAGCCAAGCAAACTAAAGCTGTGAACAATCTCAATCTCTTCACCATCCATCCTGATGCTGCCAATTGGCCCAGTGGTGAGAATCTTCGTTTTCTTGATATTGAGTTTCAATCCATATTGAAGGCAGCAGTCCTTGACCTTCTGCAGCAAGCGCTTCAGGTCCTCCTCAGTTTCAGCAAGCAGGGTTTTGTCTTCTGCATAACGCAGATTGGTGATAGATCTTCCACCAATCCTGATGCCGCATTTCTCCTCATAGAGCCCAGCTTCCTGGATTATCTGTTCTGCATATAGATTGAAAAGGTATGGAGATAGGACACATCCTTGGCGTATACCTTTCCCAATTTTGAACCATGCAGTGTTTCTATTTTCTCACTGCCATGCTGTAATGTACATGTCTCCGTGTGCTGTGGTCATGGCCTTTGGAGATTTGGCTGTCTGCAGGGACCTGCAGGGAGACTATTCCATTCCACTGGGTCAGGGGGCTAGTTTGGAAAAGCTGGTGTCCTCTAGCAGCTAAGTGGACAGCATCAGGACCTTTTTGATGTGGAACTTAAGGATTCAACCCTGATGGGACTCTCTCTGGAGGGAGAGTGTCTCAAAGATGCCAATGTCGTGCGCAGGCAGCCTGTAGCCTGAGTCGACAGTGACCAGACAAATCTCTTCCCTGGACACTACAACATGTGGGGCAAAACTAAGCCTACAAGTCTCAGGCAAAAATCTAGGTGAGTTAGCCAACACTATGTTCAATTCTTTCAGCCTCTGAGCTTGAAATGGATTTTTCCTGAATTTTCCAGTTGCTCTCAGCTGCGTGATGAGGGTGCTTGGGTCAACACTGGAAGGGCGTGCATCTCAGCTGAGGCCATGGAGAGAAAGGTGGTTTTTTTGGATGAAGGGGAGTGTGTGACAGAATGAAAAGATCCACATTTTAGCTACAGGATGGTTAAAAAAGATAGTACCATCCTGGCTAGTTACCACGTTACCAAACACTTCTAAATTGACGACCATGCTTAGAAATACATTTTTCTTCTCCCTCGTCTTATGTATTACCATCATTTGCAGCAACGTGTTAATACTTCTTCTCTAGCTAATTGCACTGTGGGTTGAGAGGGCAGGGTTTCCTATTATAGGAGTAATGAGTGGCCAGATGGTCTAGGAGGAGGAAGGGCAGGCAGGATGACCAGTTAAAACAGGGTCTCTCCAATGAACAACTGGAAACCCAAGTTCTTTATAAACTTTCATTAAAATCACAATTAAAAAACCCAAAATACCAGGTTTCTCTGCCTGCACGGTACTAGTGACTGTTTGAAGTATTAATTCTTTGTTGTAGGGCTGTCCTGTGCATGCAAATGGAGGATGGCCAAAGGATACAATGGAGACATTCACCTTTATAGATTTCAAACCACAGTGTTCCCTTGTTCTGTTCAAACAACTGCCTCAGTCTATATGCAAGTAGCATAATAGCGGTGTTATATACTCCCAAGTCAGCACTGACTCACAGGTTTTCTAGCAAGTTTTCAGGCTGTAAATTGCACAGGAGGAGACTGCCCATCTTTCTAGAGAGTGGCTGGTAGATTTGAACTGTGTGCCTTTAGGGTTGCAGTGCAATCCCTTACCATTATTGTGTGCCATCAAGTAAGAACGGACCCATAGCTGACCTCTAGCAGGTTTTCAGAGGCCGTAAATCACACAGGAGACTGTCCATCTTTCTCCCGCAGAGCAGCTAGTAGATTCAAATCTTTCACCTTCAGGTTGGCAGAATGACTCCTTACCACCAAGCCACCATTAGACTAGTGATTTCCAACGTGTGGTACTTGCCCTCCACTGTCCTTACCTGGAGGAAGGACAACTAGAGGAGGGGGAGGCTGGTGGGTGGAGGCCAAGGTTGCTGCTCAACATCTTACCTTGCACAGGACACCCCCACTTCCAAGAGAGAATTAACTAGCTCTAGATGCTGGTTCAAAATTGGGAAGGGTATACGCCAGGGACATGTCCTATCTCCATACCTTTTCAATCTATATGGAGAACAGATCACCCAGGAGGCTGGGCTCTATGTGGAGAAATGTGGCACCAGGATTGGAGGTAGACTCATCAGCAATATGCATTATGCAGATGACATAACCCTGCTTGCTGAAACTGAGGAGGCCCTGAAGCGCTTGCTGCAGAAGGTCAAGGACTGCAGCCTCCTATATGGATCGAAACTCATTATCAAGAAAACAAAGATTCTTAGCACCAGGCCGATTGGCAGCATCATGATAGATGGTAAAGAGACTGAGATTGTTAACAGCTTTAGTTTGCTTGGCTCCACAATCAACATGTTGGTATCAGCAGGCAGGAAATTAAAAGGATATTTTATTTTGGGAAAGTCTGCTGTTAGAGACCTCTCCAAAGTACTAAAGGGCAACAATATCAGTCTGGAGACTAAGGTGCACCTGGTACAGGCCATGGTCTTTGCAGTTACTTGCTATGCATCAGAAAGCTGGACAATGACTAGGGATGACAGAAGGAGAGTTGATGCCTTTGAGCTGTGGTGCTGGAGAGGAGTACTGAATATACCATGGACTGCTAAGAAAATGAACAGGTTCGTCCTGGAGAGAGTTAAACCAGACTGCTCCTTGGAGGCAAAGATTGTGAGGCTTTGTCTGACATACTTTGGACATGTTGCAAGGAGGAATCAGTCCTTGGAGAAAGATGTCATGCTTGGGAGGGTGGAGGGACCTTGTTCAAGAGAGAAAGACCCTCAATAAAATGGACTGATTCAGTGACTAGCATAATGGGAGTAGGTGTGTGAGAGACAATAAGATTAGCTCAGGACAGGGTAGGGTTTAGGGCTGTTGTACATAGGGTCGTTATGAATCACAGGCAACTCACAGGACATAACAAAAGATGCTGGTAGTGCCAAAACTGAGACTCACATGTCTATGCTTATTTGAATCAAAGTGAAAGGTACTGTTTCTGTTGTTGTTGTTGTCATGTGTTGCCTAGTCAGAATCAATTCATAACTGACCCTCCAGACAGGTTTCTAGAGGCTGCAAATCTCACAAGAGGAGACTGCCCATCTTTCTCCCACAGACCAGGTGGTGGATTTGAACAGTGTACCTCATAATTGGCAGTACAACTGTTACCCACTGGGCCACTAGAGCTCCCTGAAAGGTGGTAGGAGCTGAAACTCCAAAAGTGTCATGAATCTGTCCTAAGCCCCCACTACACCCCTGGGGGGCAGGCCCCAAGCCCAGCTCCCTCACCATCTCAGACAGCACAGCAGCAGTGACCGCCATCCAGTGGAGCTTGATCTCAAAGGCCGCGTTCAGGGAGAAGTTGCCGTGGTAATAGCAGCTGCACCACTCCAGCCGGTCCGTGCGGTTGTTGACGTCGACATCCAGGGTCACCGTCCTCTGCTCTGGGACAGTGGCAGCTGTGTCAGTGCGCAGCAGGGATCCCCGAGGGAGACAAAAAGGAAGAGGAGGATGAACAGGAAGAACTATCAATGCAGCGTCCAGGTATGAAATGGCACAGTCACTCAAGAGAAAATAGGAGATTCTGGAAGGTCCCTCAAAGTACCTTGCCAAGGATTCGGCAAACCATCTCTCTGAAGGCCCAGAAAAGAAATACTTACCAGTATCCTGGGCCCTTGTGGTCTTTGCTATAATGACCAATGCTGCCATTCAAGCTGTGTTTAAATAAAACTTTATTTACAAAAAGCAGGCGTAGGCTGGTCAAGTCTTGGCTGCCACAGTCAGGGAATACAACGCTCCCATTTAACGATGGATGAAGGGCCGTGCTGAGCGGGAAACTCTTCCGGCCCCAGTTATAGACTCAGAGCCTCAATCAGGCTGAAACCTGGTTGCCAGGTGAGCAGCTCTGCATTCTTCCAGAACCCCAACACGCAAAGTGAGAAAGTTCTAGATGTGAAACCTGAGCTTGGAGGTCTGTCACCTACCGTAAGGCACGTGACCCTGAGAACGCTGCTTGGTGTCCACGGGGCCAGCTCCGGAGCTGTGAGCTCCCCCATCACCGAGGAGTGGTGAGGAGCAGGTGAGGCAATGAATGAGGCGGGATTAAGGACCCATCTGCCTTCTCCTTCGGCCACCTGCACCGGCAACCTTTCCTCTCTCCCTTTCGCCCAGTCCTTCTTCCCTCCTGTTGAAGCCATTAGCTGACATGTCCTCAGTTTGAGGCCACCTGTGACACACTCTGACGTTGCCAAAGAATGTGACAGCGCTGGTGCTACCAGGCTTATTGAAACAAAACTGTCTCTGCCTTCTAGTCCCAATTCGTGACACCGCCACAGGAACCCTTCACCTGACAGTATCAATCAAAGGAGGAGCAGCAGCAACAACAACAAAAATGCTGTGCTGTCTGGTCTAAGACAGCGTCCCTCCCCAAGGGAAACAGTTCAGTCACAAAAGAAGAGGAAACACCTCATAAACACCAGCAGTGACCTCACAGGCCCCTCCCCCGCTGGCACATCTAGTTTACAGCAGGCTGGTTTGAGGAAGCCCCAGGAAGAAACCGCTGGCCTGGTTCCCCAGGACAGTGATGTGGCGGAGCAGATGCTTTGGCGGGTTTACGATGGTCACAAGACCCTGGGCTCTGCCAGTGGCAGCGTCAGGTAGGTACATTCCTGGAATGATCACTTGAGTTCTAAGAGAACTGACTTCATTCCCCTCGGGGAAGAGAGACGGCAAGTCCAAGAATAAGTGCAAACCCAGAGGAATCAACTCAGAGCATCCTTCGCTCAGCTCACAGCCAGGGGAATATTAATTAAGGAGAAAGAAATTAACACCCAGGGACGTCTGAATGACTTGTTCACAACCAGAATGAGCAGGCTCTGGAGTCAAATCCAGATTGAAGGAAGTCTTCAAAGAAATGCTCACCTCCCACTTATCAAGACTGTTGACAACAATCCCTATTAGTGGGATAACGGATGTGCTTTACAGTCCTGACTCTGGGTTCCAGCAGCTTCTCAAGTAGCGGATGTTCTAGATTTGGAGCAGGCTTAAAAGACGCAGCAATGCATCTGTCAGAGTCTCAGGTGCTCCGGCAGGCAGCTTCGGAGCTCGCTGGGATCCTGGGGCAGGGTGGGGGTGTAGGGTAAAGTGAGAGATGGGCACGTGGAAGCCACAGGGGTGCCAAACGAGAAAGGACCAGCAGCCCAACTGTCAGACATATCAGAGCAACTCTGCACTGTTAACTTCCAGCTGAGACTTGGAGAGAGGTTTAAACAGGGACACGTCAAAAGGGACAAAAAAAAAAGATTCCTAAATGGGACATAGACCTCTTCCTGCTCAATTTTCCTCAGAATAGGCAATCCTGCCACCATTAACTAACAAATCACAACAATCTAAGATATTGATGTTGTTATTGGGTGCCACTGAGTCAACCATGCTTCATAGCGACCCCTGAGTAATGACTCTGACCCCTGCCCTGTCCTGTGCCACCCTCACCAGCTCGAGCCCATTGCTGCGGTCACTGTGTTAATCCATCTCGTTGAATGTCTTCTTCTCTTTTGCCAACTCTCCACCTTTACAAAAGGGACATATATAAATCTGCTCTTCTGCACAAAATTTTTTATACTGGTTTATTTACAATGTT
>NW_006399901.1:3122036-3124084 GCF_000299155.1 Elephantulus edwardii | reverse complement strand
GGTCCAAGTATAGGTTTCGCATTAGCACAATTAAATGTTCTGGGATTCCCATTCTTCTCAGAGTCAGCCACAGTTTGTTATACACAACTTATTTTTGTAAACATAAAACTACTCCGAAAAAGTCTACTAAAAAACCACATGCATTAAGGCCAGATCAATTTGAAAACAACAGATCCTTCTCACTTCAGTAAATGAAGTAGTAAAAATTTACACACTAACCTGGGGAAAAAAAATGCCACAAAACCACCACCCAAAACCAACCCAGCATCTCAAATATAATACAAAGGTTGAGAGCTGCTGGTGGAAATAACTAGCTGCAATAATGCAGGTTTGAAGAGGAAAAGGCATTTTACTTGGTGGTGGGAGGGGAGGTGGGAAAGGAAGCTGCTCTCCTCCCAGGAACCTGATGGAGAGTCACTAGGAGTCGGAATGAAAGGAGCTGAGTCTGCTTTTTGAGTTTGTGATCACACTCACAGGAGCCACCTGAAAGTTAATTAAAGGAGGTTTTCCTAGAAAACAGGCACTCAGGCCAAGTTCTGCCCAAGTTCAGATTCCCAAGTCCCCCTTAAAGCACATGCATAGACCGCAGTTAAGAACACCTATTTCATAAACTACCCGCTGAAGACACAGCCTCTCTTCTTCCCTGCTCCCTCTCTTTGAAACGTATGACTTCTTATTCCATTCGCTGCTTGTCTTTAAGCCCATTTTTTCACGTGACTAAGAGCCCACGTTGAAATGGGAAGATGAGAATCTCCTCTTGAGCTTGCTGTTGATGTTGTTAGGTGCCGTTGAGCATGACCCATAGTGACCCTATAAACAACAGATCTGAACCCAGTCCTATCCTGCACCATCCTGACAATTTCTGACACAGCAGAGCCCCTTGCAGCAGTTACTATGTCAATCCTCATGGTTGAGGGCCTTCCTCTCTTTTGTCAACCCTCCATCTTTCCAAGCATGATGTCCCTCTCCTGGGAAGCGCTCTCCCAGCAACATGCCCAAAGTATGTGAGACGAAGCTCTATCATCTTTGCCTTCAAGGAGCACTCTGGCTGCACTTTCTCCAAGACATATCTGTCCTTTTGACAGTCCACGGGATGTTCAGTGCTCTTCAACACCATAGCTCAAAGGAATCATTTTTTCTTATGTCATCCTTATTCATTCTCGAGTTCTCAGATTCATAGCAAATAATCAGAATGACTATGGCCTGAATCAGATGTACCTTACTCCTCAGACTGACTATGGAAGTCAAGGGATGGTTTTGCCAGTCCACTGAAAATGCCTCTGGAAATGAGCGTGCTCTCAACACTGAAGGAAAGGCTTCAAGAAGAAGAAAGGCTTGTGGAGTTTGAAGCAAGCAGTTTGCCATTAGGCACACAAAGGCAGGAAAAGGCAGTGCCCCTTGAGAGCCCCCTTCCAGGATCAGATGTGAAAGGAAACCAGTGGGTGGATCGCTTGGTATGCTCCTTCTTAATCATCTGAACCCATCTGGTGAGTGGACGTGGGGGTAATGCAGCAATGACACGAGTTCCACTTAGACATGTTCCACTGGTGCCCACTGACCGAGCGCACACAGACTGCAGACGAGAAGAAAGAGCAGTTGGTGTGATGAGCAGGCGTTGTGAGGGCTCCAGATCTGCTGACTCAGCCCATGTGAGGCGCCAGGGGTGAGAATGAAGAGCCCGGTCCGCCTAAAATGTAGAAAGGTGTGTGAACCCTGGTGTTTTGACCAGTGCTTGCTGAACCTAGCTAGCTCCAGATGGCAAAGAATGAGCTGACCGGAACTCAATCTGATGAAGAGCTGTCTGACATGCGCTAATGTAGTCTGATGGCTTGCTCAGGACAGGACTTTGTGTATGAATTCAGACGCTCAATGTTCTAACTGGAATGAAGAGTCTTCAGAGAGGGGAGCTCGGGTGGCCTAGTGGCAAGGAGCTGCAACTACAATCCCAGAGGCGAACGGTTCGAATCCACCAGATGCTCTGCCGGGGAAGGAGGGGCAATCTCCTCCTGTACCAGTCAGATCTGATTTGACGGTACACGCACACAAAA
>NW_006399901.1:3103576-3118496 GCF_000299155.1 Elephantulus edwardii | reverse complement strand
GATTCTGAGGCTCCGTCTAACATACTTTGGACATGTTGTGAGGAGAGACCAGTCCTTGGAGAGGGACATCATGCTTGGGAGGGTGGAGGGACGGTGCAGGAGAAGAAGGCCCTCTATGAGGTGGATTGATTCGGTGACTGGGATAATTGGAATGGGAGTGTCAGAGACAATGCGATTGGCACAGGACAGAGCGGAGTTTAGGGCTGTTGTACATAGGGTCGCTATGAGTCGCAAGCGACTCAGCGGCACATAACAACAACAACAATCAAGAAAAAAAGAAATTTAGTGTGACCTTTTGAGCCAAAGACTGAGACAGGTTAGGAGCTGACAGAACTCCAGTGACACCAAACCCCTTATTTTTCTAACAATGCTTTTTCTTCTTTCCTTGGCAAACAATGAGAGACCTTCCTGGTGTTAAAAGATGGTTGTTACGTGCTGTTGAGTCACCTGTGATCTTATTGTGTCCCATATGCCTATCTCTGTTACCCCAGTCACTGAATCAATCCATCTCACAGACGGTCTTTCTCTCTTGTGCTTTCCCTCAACCCTCCCAAGCATGATGCCCATCTCCAAGGACTGATCCCGCCTTGCAACATGTCCAAAGTATGTCAGAATCCTTGCCTCCAAGGAGCAGCCTGGCTTTACTCTCTCCAGGATGAACTTGTTTGTTCTCCTAGCAGTCCATGGTGTATTCAATATTCTTCTACAACACCATAGCTCAAAGGCATCAACTCTCCATTTATCATTCCTAGTCACTGTCCAGCTCTCTGATGCATAGCAAGTAACTGCAAAAACCATGTCCTGTATCAGGTGTACCTTGACCCGCAAATTCATGAAGAGTTACAAGATTAAGGAAGATGAAACCCTTAGCCTGGAACACAGAACAACCCTGCCTGCAAGCTTAAGTTAAATAAGTTCCCCCAAAGGTGTTTTATAGAACCACCAGTTTAAACCAGTCTCCTCAGCATATTAAATTCCTCAGACAGTGACAGACAAGTGACCTTCCCTGAAAAGTGAAAAAGAATGCAGTTCTCTCAGCAGGATTCCCAGCAACCCCATGGGAAGCTGCGCATGTGCAACACCCAGAGTTAAGTCATGACAAGTGATCCCAGGAGGCTCTGCGATGGATTCTATGTACCTGTGCACACATCTCCTCTCTATAACCCTATCTTTTCCCTGCCCATCCCCAAGATGGTAATGAATACTCATGCCCTTTTCCTACCTTTAAAAAAAAAACAAAAAACCACACAAACAAGCAAAAAAAGAAGTGTGTTCTCACAGAATCAAAACAGCAGTGTCAACATGACCATGCCTGAAGCCTGTTCTGAGGCAACAACCAAGAAGCTGCTGTTCCCATGTGCTGTTGAGTCTGAGAAGAACGGCTCCGTAGGGTTTTCTTGGGCATAATTGTTATGAGAGCAGACTGCCAAGTCTTTCTCCTGCAGAGCCAGGGGGTGGATTCAAACTGCCACCTTTTCAGTTAGCACCTGAGCACTGGCCCCTCTGCACCACTAAGACATCTTAACCAAAGAAAAAGGGCAGCAAATGGGCCAGAACCTGTGCTTGGTATCCCATGACGCTAAATTTGCCTCTTGGCTAGCAAGCAGGATTATCAACAGACCGGAGGGCAGAACTGCTACGCTTTCAACATTCTGACAAGGCCTAATGACTCCAGACCTAATGTTTCAAATTCAACTTCCTCCAGCTC
The DNA here is from genome assembly GCF_000299155.1 of Elephantulus edwardii. Classification (NCBI taxonomy): domain Eukaryota; kingdom Metazoa; phylum Chordata; class Mammalia; order Macroscelidea; family Macroscelididae; genus Elephantulus; species Elephantulus edwardii. The sequence continues at coordinate 3,116,788 of NW_006399901.1, read as the reverse complement.
TACCAAACTACTAACTACTCACGGTTTTCATTTTATTTTTTTTAAAGTTATTGACTGTGGTCAAGTCCTGGTCTGGGTGCTAGCACATCACTGGAGAAAATCAAGAACATCGCAGCTTAAACCCACGTGGCTGCAGAAAACCGCCTGGACTGGACACAAACACTGAATGCAGATGGTGACAGGAGCAAAAGAGACTTAAGTAGAGCCAGCGGCCTGGAGTGAGCGTGTTTGGTGACCTCCCTTGTCCTCTGTGTGGAGACCTGAGCGGGTGAGACGGTGAAGGACCCCAGGAACGTGGGCAGGGCTGCTGCCAAGTAAGCAGAAGGAAAGAGCCTGAAGCAGAAGTGTGCTCAGTGGATTCGCAGCCACACGAGGAAACCAGCGCAGTGAGGCAGAGCTGACAGGACCCCACCATAAGATGAGGCCGCCTGAACGGAAGCCAGTCACAGAGCCTGTGGGCTGCTGAAAAGATGCTTTTACCCTGAGACAATATTGCAGAGACAATAGAGGACCCTGCCTGGCCAATGAGCGTGGTACCCCCTTGTGTGGTACCTCCTCAGATCTTCAAAAGGTCCTGGGTGTCAAGTGACCTACAAAGGAGCATGTGCAGAAACCCCAAAGACTGGATGACAGTTGAGTGCAATAGAGCAGGTGAGAGGAAATGGAGGCTAGGATTAAGGGGTGCCAAAGAAAATAGGAAGAAATGGTCAATTCAGCATCTACATGGAAGAAAGAACTGATAGCACTGACTGCTGGACTAGTGGGCAGCTGAGAGGGAAGGAGAGGTGCCAACGAAAGCCTGACTGACTGGAATGGGAAGGGAAAGATCTCAGAGGCAAGGATGGTGAAGCTTCGTCTCACATACTTTGGACGCGTCATTAGGAGGGGCTATTCCTTCCAAAGACACAGCGTGCTTAGAAAGCTGGAGGGTCAGTGAAAGAGAGGAGGCCCCTCAATGAGACAGACTGACACGGTGACTGCAGCAATGGGCTCAAGTGTGTTGGAGAGGATAAGGATGGTGCAGGATAAGACAGGTTCAGACCTTTGTTCATGGGGTCACTGGGCTATACTCGATTCACTGCACCCAACAGCAACAGCAACAAGGGGATAAAGGGATGTGAGAGCAACAACAGGAGCTGTTTGACCACTGTACGTTCGGTCATCTAAATGGTGATGCCAAGTCGGCGGGAGAGCATGACCTGGGGTGGACAGGCTGGGTTTGAGTGGAGTCGAGTGCAGCTAGTGACGATGTGAACCCTATCCCATCTGCAGCCATCCTTATCATCTCTGATACGCGGAGACATTTGGAACTGGCCAGACCAGGGACAGTCAAGGTGATTAGAATGTTGAGATGACAGAGATATGAGGGACACCATGCTGAGAAGTCAGAGATAAGAGAAGAAACCAACCAAGGAGGCTCACGAGAAAGGAGGAGCGAGTGGGATCCCAGAGATTAGGGGATGTTAAAGGGGGAGTCAGGGGTCACCTGCCCAATGCTGCTGGCGGGCAAGGGAGATGAGGACTGAGCCAGGAGGAGGTCTCCGGTCACTGGGAGGAGTCGCTCTACAAGGAGGGATGGACACAACCTGAACAGAGTTTCTACTTGGTTTTGTTTGGCTTTTGACAACGAGAGAGAAGGGGGTGCTTTAGATGAGTGGGCAGTTTAGAGATGAGTGACCTTTACAGACTTGCCCGAGCGTCTGAATACAGCCTTTCATACACATTACGCTTCAATATGTTGTTTGTTGTTGTGTTCCATCAAGTCGGAACCGACCCATAGCTGACCCTCCAGTGGGTTTTCAGAGGCAGTTAATCGCACAGGAAGAGCTTGCCCGTGATCTCAACATAAAGGAGACAAAATCCCACTACTGGACCAATAAGCAACATCATGATAAAAGGAGAAACATTTGAAGTTGTGAAGGATTTCATTTCACCTGAATCCAGAATCAATGTTTATGGAAGCAGAAGCATTCATGAAGTTGTGGGGTGTTGTGTGTTTTTTTGTTTGTTTGTTTTTTGTTTTTTTGCATTGGGCAAAAGGCCTCTTTAAAGTGTTCAAAAGGAGAGATGTCACCGTGTGGTCTAAGGTGCACTCAAACCATGGTATTTTCAATCACCTCAATATACAGGCGAAAGCTGGGCCAAAGAAGGAAGAGCACAGACCACCTTTGAATTATGTGACAGTTACGAATATCAAACTGTCGGAAGAATGAATGCAGGGACTTCTGGTGGCTTAGTAGTAGGGAACTGCACTGCCAATGCAGAGGTCTGCAGTTCAAATCCACAAGTTGGTCTGTGATTACCGTGACTTACTGCCTCTGAAAACCTGCTAGGGGGTCAGCTATGGGTCAATATCAAGTCACGAGTACACAATAACAACAGCAGAAGGATGAATAAATCTGTCTTGGAAGAAGTACAGTCAGAACACTCCTTAGAAGCAAATACTTCAAAACAATTAAGAAGTATCAAGTCACCCCAGCAACAATAGCAAAGTTCAACAGGGCAGTAAACAAGAAAAATGCTCGCAAGGTTGTGGAGAGACTGGAACTCTTATTCACTGCTGGTGGGAATATAAAATGGTACAACCACCATGGAAGGCAATCTGGTGCTTTCTCAAAAAGTTGGAAATAGAAGTGCCATTTGACCTAGCTAGGCCACTGCTGGGAATACACTCTAAAAAAACCAGAGCTGCTATGCAAACAGAAGTATGCACACCCATGTTTACGGCTGCGGTATTCACAACAGCAAAGAGATGGAAGCAACCCAAGTGCCCATCACAAACAAATAGGTTGAAAAACTATAGTACATCCACACCATGGAATACTATGCAGCCCTGAAAAACAATAGACTCATAAAATATTGCATAGCATAGGGGAGCCTGGAGGACATTATGCTGAGTGAAATTTCTGAATCACATAAGAACAAATACTGCATAACACTACTGTCATAAAATAGGATAGATGGGGTGGGAGCTGGGGTGTTGGGGAGAGAATGGGAAAGAGTGGATTAGATACAGATGAGGGAATGAACTGTCTGGAAGGAATATATGATTAGGTATTATATGTTTAACAATCTAGAACAAGGCATACATTTTGTGATAGGATAATGTGCAACAATGAATTAAAAAAAAAAAAAGGCAGCATGGACGTTGGACATGTCCCATCCCCAAGAGAAAGTCCCTGGAGAAAGACATCATGTTTGGTAGGGGATCAGAGAGAAACAACACGATGACTGTGGCAATGGGCTCTGACACAGCACTGACAGGGAGGACAGTACATGACCAGTCGCTGTTGTGTCTTGTTGTACTTATGGTCCCTAAGGGTTGGAACCAACCCAACAGCACCTAGCAATGACAGACCATCACTTGTCTGTCACTCTGTCATACTGTGGTGGCTTGCATGCTACAGCCTGTGCCACTGTTATTTCAACTACCAGCAGTGTCACCCGTGGTGGACGTATTTCAGCAGAAATTCTAGATTGACAGTCAAGGAAGGCACAATTGGCGGGCCCACTTGTGAAATAACTGACCAGTGGAAACTACAAATAGTTTATAACAATGTCTAGAGATGAACCCCTCAGGTTGTCACTGTCTGCCTTCGAGCAGGAACCATCCCGTAACTGACCCTCCAACGGGTTTTCAGAGGCTGTAAACTGTACAGGAGAAGACTGTCCATCCTTCTCTCACAGAGCAGCTGGTGGATCTGAACCGCATGATTTTGAGATTGCAGCACTTCTGACCACTAGGCCAGCAGAGCCTAGTTGGTAGGCGCTTACTATCTGCATGCTTGGTGGAGATCTTCGTCAGGTAAAAAGCAGCTGCTTCTCACAGAGATGGACTGACGGTGGCTGGAACTACGAGTTCAAGCACCACAGTGCGTATGAGGATGGCACAGAACCTGGCAGCATCTCACCGCTTTACTCAGGGCCGCTGTTTCATACAGAGGCACCTCACAGCCACAGCAACAGCGAGAAAAGCAGGAAGCAGGGCTGACAGAGAGAGCAGCGGGCGGCAGGGCAATCGTGGGGCCTATCTTTTTTTTTCCACTGTGGCCTCAGTGAAAATTTATAGGACAAATCCATTTTCCACTCAACTACTCAGATATATTTTGATTTGTGACATTAACTACAATACCCACATTGTAACTACAGTCGCTCCTCCTGTATACCTGTATCTTCCTTTTCTCTAGTGATATCACACTGGGGGCAGGGGAGGGGAGGGGACAGGAGTTAGTGGTTTGAGGGCCGAGAAGGAATGGACTGGTCACTGGAAAGAGTATGTAAATGGACTCCAGGCCCCTTGAGGTGGTGAATTGAAAGGGAGATGAGGCAGCAGGCTGTAGCCCCCATCACCCCAACCCCTGCCAGTGCAACACAGGCCAAGAAGGCACAGACTTGGTCTCCTAAGGGCTATCAATTTGCTATGTGTGTGGCCAAGGCCGAGGATTTCATGATGCAGCAGAGAACTGATTGCTGTGCCAGACCACCATTTGGCGATAAGAATTCTGGACAGCTGGGCCTTTAAAGACAAACAAGAAGCTGAAGCTGAGGGAGCTCTGGTGGCCTAGTGACAAGAAGCTGTACTGCAATCCCAAAGGCACACATGGTTCGAATCCACCAGATGCTCCGCTGGATAAGGAGGGGCAATCTCCTCCTATGCCAGTCGGATCTGATTTGATGGTACACAACAAGGAAAAAAAAAGCAGCTGCAGCTGGGGATTTGACTCAGTGGTTGGTTCCCACTCTCCCAGCAGGGATGATGAGAAGGTGGGAGTTTCCAGCCTACCACCCCTCGATGTGGAGGCACATGTGGTGAGGAGGAAGAGGGGAGGTGGATGCTAGAAATGGGCAGTTCCTCGCTGTCCTGAGATCTAGGACGCACCAGTCGTCGGGGAGGGGTCCTCTGGCCGGAGTGGACCAGCAGTGAGCACCGGTCCATCAGATCTTATCCCTTGCATCCTCAGAGTAGCATGTTCCAGTCGCTTCTCCCCACGTAAGCTGCTCACTGAGCCTGACGTAAATGCTACTGACCCGTTTGCTGGCTGGGATGATAAGGATTTCTACCCACCCAGCCACAGTCAAAGAGCCCACTGGGCTGGTGGAAGACAGCCAGGGTGACATCCACGATGGGCCCAACCCCAGCTTCACAGCATCAAATCCTTGAGTGGATGCACCTTCCTGCTCCCACCGCACAGGACACCCCAGGATCCCACCCGGAACCCTAGGCACCTACCTAAAAGGGCAGCTGCCTGGCTCCGCCCTCCGAAGCTGCGGCTGAAGGAGCTGTGTCTGCTCGCGTAGGAGGCCGGCCGGCTGGGCAGCCAGGGCAGGAGGAAGGCGGGGATCTCTGAGTGCAAACGTTCCTCGGCCACAAAGGCCACCTCGAACCACTTGCGCTGGAAGCTGGTGAACTCGTCCTTGGCGGTCGTGTGCCAGGTGGCGGGCTGCTGCATGGTCACTGGGAGAGGAGGGGGGAAAGCGGGGCAAGCTGCCTCAGCTTACACACTCACAATCCCATCTGAGAGCTCAGGAGAGGTGACAGCAAATGCACCAGGTGACCCTCTTCTGAGAGGTCACCGACACCTCATCCCATTTCTCATTTCTTGAGCACAGAGTAGGAAGAAGCCTTTTTAACAGGACAGGAGCTCTGGGCCCTGGGTGCACTGAGGATGCTGGTTCGAGGCTTGGCACCTCCATGGATTCACAAGCCTGCTCTGAGGAGGCTGCCACAGCCAGCCTGCCTTCCAGAGGGAAGAGGTGCAGCCAGGGCGCTCCTCAGAGGTAACCATGGGGAAATTTTTGTCTCACAAACTCTGGACCCTGCTATTGGGATGGGCCACGCTTTAGAAAAGGACATCCTTCTTGGCAAGGCAGTGCCAGTGAAAAAGAGGAGGACCCTCAAGGAACTGGACTGACGAGTGGGCTTAAGGACAGCAATGACGGTGAGGGCGGCACACGGTCGGACAGGTTTCGATCTGTTGAACACAAGATCACTCTGAGTCGGATTTGACTCTACAGCATCCAACAGCAAAAAAGAGACCCAGCAAGCAAAAAACACTAACGTCCCAGACCAGAGCCGGGGTCTGTCGTCACCAGAACCACCAGTGCTTGGAGTGGGATGAGGGAGGACATAAAAACAGCTACCGAAGAATTGACCCTGGAGAATTTCCCTCACTCCAGGCACCTCAGCTTCATTTAGATTTCTCATCCACCCACACTGAACATACTGGAGCCTACAAACCCTGTCACTCTGGCTATGCTTAAGTAGTTTTTTTAAAGGCTCAAAGAAGTTGACAGATGCATCAATACAAAGGCATGCATGGAGCTTGAGAAGTGTGTTCCTTTGAGGAGAAAAGTCATCAGGGAAAACACTAGCCCATCACCAACCTCGGTCCGGCTCTTTGTCTGTTACGATCTTGTAGAAATAGAAGCCATAGATGAAGGTCCGCAAAGCTTCTCCAGATGCGTGTGTGATGAGCTGCTCTTCCAACATTTTCTAAGAGCAAAGACATTGACACTGAAATCTCAGCAGAGGGGAATCTTAAAGCTGCAGCCCTCAGTTATGCGCTGGAACCTCCCCTGGCCCCACAGAGACAAGACCCCTGCACTACGCTAACTGCTGTGCTTGGGGGTCTTGAGTGAACAGGAGCTGACCAGGAGCTTGAGGCTGTGTCATGGCTTGAATTATGGTCCCCAAAATACATGCATATGATATATAATGCGGAAGCTATGCAATGATCTCCTGTGATCGGCTAAACCAAACAGCTGTGGGGAGATTAAGGGTGGAATGCAACCCTCCCTAATCCCAATCCTAATAAGACAGAAGGGAAGTTCTGCTAGAGTGTACCCTCTAGAGACAAGAGAGGAGGAGACTGGACCAAGGGGTAGGGAACCAGTATCACCAAGAAATACTCGCCAGGATCTTTTTTGGACCCAGGCCCTGGTCCATGAAGCTCTTTGATCCTGGGAAGACCAGAATGCATTTGAGGTGGTGGTGGGGGGTGGTTAGTGGTGTCTCAAAGGAATACCAGGCCTTCAGATGCTTCCACCTGTGGTATCTCTGCTGTAGAAGCACTATATGTCATTGTCGTTGTTGATTACCATTGAGTCAGAACTGACAAACAGCAGATTTCTCCAGTGGGTTTTCAAGAGGCATTAAATCGCACAGGAGATTGTTTGTCTTTCTCCCATGGAGCAGCTGGCAGATTTGAACCAAGTGCTTTTGCGATGGCAGCTCAGCTCCTTACCGCTAGGCCACCAGAGTTCTTACATGTTGTTAAGAAAGGCTATTCCTTGGAAAGGGACATCATGCTTGGAAAGATGAAGGGTCAACAAAAGAGAGAAAGACTCTCAACAAGAAGGACTGGCAGTGACTGCAGCAGTGGGAAAGTGTGTCAGACGATGAGGACTGCACAGGTCAGGACAGGGTTCAGGTCTGTCGTTCTTAAGGTCACTATGAGTCATATTTAACTTAACAGCAACAATACAAAGAAGACACAGGGAGGGTGTTCCCCGGGAATCTTTCCTAGACCTTCGTCTGAGGTTCTAAAGTCCACAGATTCCCTCCAGAACATTTCCGATCTACCAGTTTTCAATCAACAAAGTGTCCCTCGAAGGTAGACCTGTTCTTGTGTGCATGTCCTCACACCCATCAACAGCAGATTCTCGCACACAACATGCTGCAGTGGGCAGGGCCACTGGTTCAGAAACTCCAAGAGCTCTGGGTGTGTGGTGCTGTGAGCAGACAGCGTGGCGGGGCTCATCCTTGAGTCTCACCTGCATGATGTCGACGGCCATCACCTGAGTCTGGACGCCCTCCACATTGTTCACCAGCCAGTGCACCACCTCGGCGCTGATAAAGCAGCTCGGCGAGAGGCCCTTCTGTTCAGAAAGCAGCTGGACGCCGGTCCTGAGTTCCAGGAGCACAGAGCAGGGTGCACATGCCCGTGATGGGGCCGAGGAGCATGAAAAGAAGAGAAAGAAGGACTCCTGCGAAAATGCTTGGCTTCTGAAGTGAGACCCATAAAATAACTCCTCTCCACTCGTCCTTGTTGTTATGTACTGTTGAGTCGGAACCGACCCACCACTGACCCACCCAGCAGGTCTTCAGAAGCAGTAAATCAATCACACAGGAGGAGAACGCTCCTTTTTCACTCGTGGAGAGAAAAAGGTCCAGAGAAATTGTCATAAGGAAACAGAGGTGTTACTGAGAGAAAAAAAGAGAAGGGACCAACATCTATAAATTACCCAATATTCGTTAGGGAGCTTTGGTGGTTTAGTGATAAGGAACTGGGCTGTCAAGCCAAAAGCATCTGGTTCGAATCCACAAGCTGCTCCAGAGGAGAAAGATAACCAATCTCCTTCCATGCAATTTACTGCTTCTGGAAACCTGCTGGAGGGTCAGCTATGAGTTGGTTCTGACTCGACAGTAAACAATGATAACACTGAATAAGGAGTTGTGTTGCCAATCTAAAGGCAGGAGGTTCAAATCTACTAGCTGCTTTGAAGGAGAAAGATGTGCAATGTCCTCCCTGGTGATTTACTGCCTCTGAAAACCTGCTTAGACTGTAGGCTCTGAGTCAGTTTCAACTCAAAAGGATGTAAAAACAACAATATTTGACAGTCATCATACTTTGTTGTTGCTGTTGTTATTGTTATGTGCCATCAAGTAGCCTGTGACTCATAGCAACACTATGTGCAAATGCTCTCAACCCTGCTCCATCCTGTGCCAGCCTTATTGTCTCTGACACACCTACCCCCAGTACCCCAGTCACTGAGTCAATCCATCTCACACAGGGTCTTCCTCTCTTGTGCTGTCCCTCCACCCTCCCAAGCGTCATCACTCCTTGAAACATGCCCAAAATATGTCAGATGAAGTTTCAGAATTCTTGCCTCCAATGAGCAGTCTGTTTTCACCCTCTCTAGGACGAATTTTTTTTGTTCTCCTAGCAGTCTACTGTATACCAGCAGCACAGCTCAAAGGCATCAATTCTCCTTCTATTATCCCTAATCACTGTCCAGCTTCCTGATGCACAGCAAGTAATTACAAAGGCCATGGCCTGGATCAGGTGCACCTAAGTCTCTAGAGTGACATCATACTTAGTTGTTGTTGTAAGGTGCCATTGAGTCGAACATGACTCACAGTGACCCTAGGAACAAAAGATCTCAACCCTGTTCTATCCTGTGCCATCCTCACACTTCCTGACACACAAGAGCCCATTGCAACAGTCATTCCACCTGATTAAGGGTCTTCCTCTCCTTCACTGACCCTACACCCTTCCCACCATCGTGTCTCTCTCCAAGAAACAGCCCCTCCTAGCAACATGCCCAAAATACGTAAGGTGAAGTCTCATCATTTTTGCCTTCAAAGAGAACTCCAGCTGTTCTTAGTAGTTTACTTAAATTTTTCATTTACTCGTTACATCAATCCTATGACAGCCACTATTAGACCATTTGACAAACATGGTAACATAGACTCAGAGAAGTCAACTTCCCCAGGCCTCCCAGCTGATAAGCAAGGAGGGGTGGCATATAGCTGTAGCCCTGCCAGGGCCTGGGCCCTTGGAGATCTGCCCGCTCCTGTGTCCTCACAATGTGATGCCCACTTACGAGGGGTGCTTCATGGCTTCCAAGATCTCCACGAGGGTAGAGGAGGATGTCAGGGTGCTAGTGGCCAGTTGCTGCAAGCTGAAACACAGAGCATCTGGTCAGCATACATGGGGGCAGAAATACAAACCTTGGGAACACACTCCATTTCTGAACAGATCATCCGGGAGGCTGGGCTCTGAGAAGAGGAATGTGGCATCAGGATTAGAGGAAGACTCATCAACAACCTGCATTATGCAGATGACACGACCCTGCTTGCGGAAACTGAGGAGGACCTGAAGTGCTTGCTGCAGTAGGTCAAAGTCTTAACTATGTATTGAAGCTCAACATCAAGAAAACAAAGATTCTCACCACAGGCAGCTTCATGATAGATGGTTAACAGAAACTGTTAACAACTTCCGTTTGCTTGGCTCCATAATCAACACTCTCGGTATGAGCAGCCAGGACAACAAAAGATTGTATTGGGAAAGTCTGCTGTCAGGGAACTCTCCAAAGTTCTGAAGAGCAACAAAGTCAGCCTGAAAACAAAGGTGCGCCTGATCCAGGACACAGTCTTTGCAATTACTTGCTATGCATCAGAAAGTGGGACAATGACTAGGGATGATAGGAGAATTGATGCCTTTGAGTGTGGTGCTAGAGAAGGGTCTTTATTTTTATTATTTTTTTGTACATGTACCGTCAAATCAGATCTGACAGGTACAGGAGGAGATTGTCCCTCCTTCTCCAGCAGAGCATCTGGTGGATTGGAACAGTGTACCTTTGGGATTGCAGTACAACTTCTTGCCACTAGGCCACCAGAGCTCCCCTAGAGAAGAGTCTTGAATATACCATGGACTGCTAGGAGAACAAATAGGTTTGTCCTAGAGAGGGTGAGACCAGGCTGCTCCTTGTAGGCAAGGATTCTGAAGCTTTGTCTGACATACTTTAGACAAGTTGCAAGGAGGGAAGGGTGGAGGGACAATGCAAGAGAGGAAGACCTTGGATGAGATGGATTGATTCAGTGACTGGGGTAATGGGGATAGGTGTGTCAGAGGCAATAAGGTTGGCTCAGGATAGAGCAGGGTTCAGAGCTGTCGTACAAAGGGTTGTTATGAGTCACAGGCTACTCGATGGCACATAACAACAACAAACAACATATTGACACTTACAATGTGCCTTGATGTCTACAACATGAGGCTATCTTGAGGCTTCTACCAAAGAGCAGACTTTTAAAAAAAAAATAAAAGAGAACTAGTTCTCTGTCCAAACTCACTCAGCCTTTCTAAACAGCACCCTATGTAACAACCTGCCTCAGGCCCAACCAGCCCAATCACAGAAATCTCCCAGAGTCCTCTGGTTTAGCCCCAAGTGGCGTTCCCATGTTGCAATACTTGATCTTACCAGACACAGCTGGGTTATTAACTTGTAGGAGCCTTGGGGGATGAAACCTCAGCATTGTCACTTACCAAGTAAGCTGGCTTACTATAGTTTTTCTTGGACCATTTCCTCATCTGAAAAATGGTGCGAACACTATTGCTGCCTTTCAGGGTTGTTGGGAGGTTCATGTATATCAAACACCAAGTGGAGAACTGATCCTCACAGTGTCCAAAGGACAGACAAAATTAAACGTAGTAACAGGAACAGCCACCCTGTGAAACTCATGGGTTTTTAGAGAAGCTGAAAAGCTGAGAAGCAAGAAAATCTGGTCTTAAACACGGCCAGCATGTTTTCAGAGCCTGGATCTTTCCAGCACCTGCTATCAAGTTCTGCCTTTATGAGATCATGGCCCCTTTAAAACATATTTAGCACTTAGCTACTGAGCATGGGATACACATGGCTGACACTCTACCACATTGGGCAGCTCCAGCCTTACCCAGGGAGCTCTGGAACCCTGCTAGAGAGTTACACTGCCAACCCAAAGGCAGATGGTTCAAGTCCCCTAATTGCACCTAAGAAGAAAGATAGGTAATCTCTTCCCATGTGATTTACAGCCTCTGAAAACCTGCTGGAGGGTCAGCTTTGAGTTGGTTCTGACTTGATGGTAATGACTTTGAGGTTTCTGTCGCTTAGCCAATAGTCATCAAGTTTCTCAAATCTCTCTTTCCTAGTGCCAGGCTCCTGCCCATGGCTATCTGGAGGTCCCAGGATCCAGGTGAATGTTTCAGAACCTCAGGGTCCTCTGAAGACCCCAGAAGTGAACTTCCTTTTCCATTCTGAATCTGCACTGCCAAGCGCAGTGCCCAAAGTCGTCCCATCTATGAACACCTTCACCAGTGAAAATGCAGCCCATTTCCAAGCAGCAGTCTCAACTTCTAGTAAGGTCATTTTTTTAAAAAAATAAATAAATTTTTTTGTGTGTCCCATCAAATCTGATCTAACTGGTACAGGAGGAGATTGTCCCTCCTTCTCCAGCAGAGCATCTGGTGGATTCAAACCAGGTACCTCTGGGATTGCAGTCCAGCTTCTTGCCACTAGGCCACCAGAGCTCCCTTTGCTAGTAAGTTTCATGCAATGCAATCAGCCCTCTACCTTGTCCATCCACTCATCCTGCTTCTACAGGCCATGCCATTTTTGAGGGGCTTCTCATTTCTAAACACTCAAGTCCTCTTTTCTTAACAAATCAGAAGAAAACTTGCTGTTCTACCCTTGTATGCAAAGAGGAAGCAGGGAAAAGTATGGCCTTCTCACACATTCTCCACACAGACACTCTAACCTCCTGCCAATGGGCTGCATTAAAAAGCCAATCAAGGCTGATGGGGTGATGGTGATGTTTGACAAGTCATTATTTATATTTTAAGGATTTCATATTTTAAGCGATTGGATTTGCTGTTGGATCACTAGATTTATGAAGGAATTTCCCACAAATGGCTTGTAGAACATACTGTCATACAGTTCATGTCATCATTTTCTGTTGCAGGAAACCACTGTACCACAGAATGCTAAAACACCCGTGGTACCCAGTATCTCTTGTATATATAGGTTTTTGCAAATATTGTTCTGAAATGCTTAACTTCAGAATTATAACTTTTAAAAAAATCTTCTGAAAATGTCACACAACGTGAGGGCTGGTGCCTCCTCTCCTTATAAAACCCCAAATGGCAGGAGGGAAGGAGAGGAGAAGGAGGGAAGAAGGTGCACAAGGCAGAAAAGAATTATAATTTTTAAAGTAAATAATTGTTTAAATCTATTTTGTAAAGATATAAAAGTACAATAGAATCTCTAGTTGTTGTTATGTGCAGTCGAGTTGCTTGCGACTCATACCGACCTTACGTACAAGAGCCCTAAAACACTGCTCTATCCTGTGCCAACCTGTGCCTGTCTCAGACACACTCATTCCCACCACTCCACTCACAGAATCAATCCATTTCATCAAGTGTCTTCCTCTCCTGCGTCTTCCCTCCACTCTCCCAAACATGATGTCCCTCTCCAAGGACCAGTCCCTCCTTGCAACATGTCCAAAGTATGTCAGACGAAGCTTCAGAATCCTTGACTCCAAGGGGCATTCCGGCTTCATCCTCTCCAGGACAAACCTGTTTGTCTTCCTAGCAGTCCATGGTATATTCAACACTCCTCTCCAGTCCCACAGCTCAAAGGCATCAATTCTCTTTCTATCATCCCTAGTCACTGTCC